>NC_056745.1:223063089-223098089 GCF_019279795.1 Protopterus annectens
ATGGGGGGGAGGGGGGGTTAGTAATATCATTTTTTTGCCTTATAATGTAAATCAGCATGTGATCACTTACATCATCAGGCAGAGTTCCTGTCTTATAAGCTTGTTTATGATTATTAGTAAGAATCCAATCTAAGGTGGTTTATTTTTTATTTGGTTTGTTGATTCTGGTTGTAGAGGTAATTGTTTGACTAAAGCCATGAAGATTAATATGGGAAGTGGGGTTTTCAGCATTGACAGTTTCCCAGTCGGTGTTGAAGTCACCTAGTATTATTGTTTCTTGTGGGTAAGTAGAGGATATCCAGTTAAGGATATCCTGGATAGTATTGGTATTGTTACCTGGGGGAAGATAGATACAGATGATATATAGTGATTTGATGGGGTTGATTTGAAATTTGGAGATAAGGATTTCAGCATTGTTTTCCTGAGGTGGGTTATACTGTAAAGAGGTGATCTGAAGTTCATCTTTATATAAGATTGCTACTCCCCCACCTTTACGTTTAATATGGTCTTGTCTCAATATGTTATATCCTAGGGGGATAATTTTGTTGTCTTTAGTATGAGGTTTTAACCAAGTTTCTGTGAGGCAGAAGATGTCAAAGGTGTAAATATCTAGTAGGGCGTGGAAGTGGGCTATTTTGTTATTAATACTTTGGATATTAAGATGTCCTATTAGGAAATAATTGGGGGGTTAGGGTGGATGACAAGGGGTGTGGAATTGGGGCTGGTAGTTTTGACTATTCAGACATTGTGTGGGTCTGGATTAGGGTAGATGTCATCATCTTTCAAGGTGGGATTTTTTAGTCTTAGAGTAGGGTTGTAGGCATGGCTTATCAGATATTTTACTTTCTTTACTGTGAGTTTGTTGTATTTAATATGTGAGAGTCTATGGTATTTGGCTAGCAGATAGCTTGGATTGGAAGTGATATTTATTTGAGTATGTGTGTAGGTAAGGGTTAATATAGTGGTTTGTTCCTCAAAGCAATCTATTGCTGATATCTGGTTGCCTGCCAGGATTAAAAAAAAAAAGTTACCTTTAGCACAACCACTGTTCTTTTGACTATTATTACCAGCACATGAGCACTAAATGTCATAGATGAGTTTCAAACACCTAAATGAAAGTTATAGTTCTCAACCTCTTACCTCCAGAATCAGGGACAAATCCAGATGTTTCTCAACCTCTTACCTCCAGAATCAGGGACAAATCCAGATGTTATGAGGGACAATCAAGGACATGCTTTAATATATTCGTACTATTAATTTGAGAAGTTGACAGAATAAGAAAATTTGAATTAGCAAACAACTTCTGTAGTAAAAGAAGTTGATAACTCTAATTATTGTTGTTATTTATAATGTGTAACCTAACACCTTTTCTCCCAAAAACTCCACTTTTAGAAGGAATTAAGAAGGGCAGAGCAAACGTTTGAGCTTAATTCAGGGACAGTTGGGAAGCAAGATGAAATTACAAGACTTCAACTGAATCAGAAAAATAAATGCACACAGACAGATGCTTGTTAGAGTACTAACTATCCAAATAAGTTCTAATGCAATAATTTATTTCATGTATGTGCTGATTCATTGACCCCACAGTTAAGATACAGAGGATGGCAAAAAATGGTTATATTAGGTAAAGGTAACAGAAAGGAAGGTTGGAATAGAAATCAGAAATTTTGGGACAAACATCTAAAATTAGAATGAGAAATATTTAAATAAAAAAATCTGAAATTGAATTCCAGAAATCAATACTGCAACATTACTCAGAAATGGCAACAGAGAGCAACGTACAAATCAAAATTTTACTTCCTGTTGTTTTGCAATAACTATGATAGGATAAAGTGGGCAGCTGCCCAGAGCACAAGATATTAGGTTGTGCAATTGGCAAATGCCCATCAGGTGGCTGTGCAGAACTGGCTTTCAGTAATGAATGCTGATACTGTATTTGTACTCTTTGTGTGATACATAACTGTAACAACTGGCAAAATTGTACTTAATGGTTGTTTATGGTTGTTTGGCAGTAGCTAGGGCAGGGTAAAGGAGGCAGCTGCCCAGAGTACAGGTGTTAGCCTGTGAATTTTCAGATGCTAATCAGGTAGTAGTGCATTATTGACTTTTTAGAAATGAATGCTGTTACTGCATTTGTGGCCAGTCCTATAGCATACGTAACTGTAACAATCTGCTTTAATATTTGTATTTTACTACATAACTGTAACAGTCAGCTTGCTACATTTATTACAAGTAGTTTGTTAACAGTTGTTAATATAGATGAATATGAAGGGTTTTTTGATCCTCAAGTCAGACAGGATAATTTCAGGGAATTACGGTAAGCGGTAGATGAGCTACCTACAGCTCTACACATTCGTGCATATTTTTGTATCATTCCATTTGTATTTGGGGTCTTGTTTTTAATAATATTATTAAAGGTGCATTTCTTGTCACTCTGTGTTGATATACTAGGCATGTGCCTCAGCCTTCAGACATCAAAAAGTAGGTAATTGTATTTTATATAAAATTTGCATATGTAATAGTGTAACTTCCTCTCTCTGTACGATTGTATAATACACCAGAAAGTCTAGTTTAAAAAACTGAAAGTGACAAAATGATGCAAAATGTAAACTTATCAGACAGATGACATGACAACAGTAGAGGTCCACATTCTTCATTAGTAATACACATGAGAAGATGACAGACTTCATTAGCTGGTGAAAACTGCAGAGAATGTATTACTGTAGAGAGTGAAGCCAATGAAACACAAAGCTACCTCCTTACAGGACTATAATTCATGTACCCATGGAAAAAAAACCAGCATGACAGCATAATTTTAATGCATACATTATTTTAAATGCTCCCTTCAAAGTAGCCAAACTTCTTGCTCATATTACAACCAAAAAGCACCTGCCACAGATGTACATAGAACATCATGTTGTAAGAAAAGTTGTATGGGAATGTCACATTATATAATACACTGTCTGTATGGATTTACATGATTCATTTGCCAAGTGATATTAAAATACCTCAGTATAAACTAACTGAGTAATAAATGAGTAAGTTGTGTGACCGTTCATTTGACAGAGCGTGTAGTATTAAACTAGAATTTAACTATGGATGCATATTCTGATGAAGTCCTAACTTGTGAGGATGAAAGTACTTAATCTATTTTAATTTAATCTATTTTAACAATAACAGTTACTAATTTATTGGGGGGAGTATATGTATATCTCCCAAATATGCAATAAAGTCTAGAAGATGTAGGATCTTTGCCTGGAAGTGTTTACATAGGTATTTTTATACCCCAAGTAGACTCCAAATAATTTTTCCTCAGGTGGATAGCAAATGTTTGAGGTGTGATGGGCAAGAAAGAGGTAGCTGGGAACATATTTTTTAGGAGTATAATGAGCTGGCAGACATTAGGGATTCCCTGCAGGCCACTCTGTCAGAGATGCTGGGTAACCAGATTGGATTGACTTGTGAGATGATGTTTTTGAGCTATGATACAGAATCAGAATTGCCTAGACATAGTAAAGACTTGCTGAGTCTAATTATGGTGACTGCCAAGAAAGCAATTACTAGAAAATGGAAATCAAAGTCTAAACCAACTTTACTAGACATAGTGAATATAGTAACAGAGATAAAACAATTGGAATTGGGATCTTTAGAAAAGGGAAGGAGCAAACTATATAAGAAAAAATGGGAAGTGTGTGAACAGTATATGCAGAGAAGGAATGAGGTTTAAGAGGCAGGATTTGAATGAGCCGTATAATGCTTGGCTGGTGATGACTGACTAGATTATAAGTGATGTATAATGTTTGTAACTACAGTTGTTTCAATGGTGTCTCTGATGTGTAATGTTTGCAACTAAAGTGGTGTCAATGTTGTTTATTTTTCATTTATATAAATGTAAGATTCCCTATGCCATACCCGATCATTTAATAAAGATGTTTATTGGAAACAAAAAATGGTTACTAATTTATCAAGATCAAAGTTTTCATTAATTGTTAAGGGCTGTTGTGGTTAGCAGACATTCTTTGGTGATTAGTCACCACCATATCTGGAAATCTCCTCAGTAAAATCACCCTTCAAGAGGCAGAACCAGGAGTCTAGATTTTCAACAGGACCTCATATGATAAGTGCATATAGTTAACAGTAGAGAAGAACCAATCACACTTTAAACCAAGACTTTAGTAATTGCAAATAGTTAATGTGCATATCTCTCAACTTTCCTGATTTTTGCCTCATATTTTTTTACTTTTCCCTCATAAAATGTTTGATTTTCTGATAAATTGCTGAGAATTACAGTGAGTTGGTAATGCCAGACATTGAATTTCATAGCTCTTATTGTTCAGAAAAGGCACATTGATGCATTTTTCTCTTGTTCTATTAACTTTTTAAGGTTATTAGACTTTGTACAAAATCCTTAAGATAGAAGATGAGAGGTATGTTATTGTTAGAGCACACTTTGCCCTAAAACTTAAATCCTAAAGTGTGCAATATGTTTCCTGACAAATCTCCAGTTCTGGTTGTCAACTTACCGATTACCTGTAAAGCACTGCCAGGATTATGACAATGAGCGTGCATGATGCCTCTGATGGTTTGTTTAAAAAGCAAATATCAACATACTTCCATGTGCAGGTCCACTGAACCAAATCAGAGATGCAGAGGAAGGTCCACTGAACCACATCAGAAATGCAGAGGAAAGTCTCCTGAGAAACAGAGCTGTAGATAAACAATCATTGTTACTCCAGTCCTCATCCTGGTTTCATTCTGTCTTCCACCACTCAGACCTATCAAACCATGTCCATCCCATAACCAAGCAAAATAAGTACCACAGATGAAGGAAAATAGTTGGCTTAATGATAGAATTCCAAAGCTGGTTTCAATAGTTAATTCAAACACATAAACGCAATTCCACACACAGCGTTTTTGTCTAAGTTCATAAGACTTCATCAGATGCAAACAATGAATGAATGAATAAACCATCTCATTATATAATCCATTAGCTTAATTATCCATGTCTTGTACAGGGTGGGCAAGAAAAAGCCAGTTTTACTGCATACTTCATGATAGTTCACAGCAAGCTAGCAGGTCAAAATGAAGTCACTACATGGAATTTTTAAAGAAGTTGAAGTCCCTATATGGAATGCTTATAGAATCTGAAATAACCTCATGGAATGCTTACAGAAGCTGAAGTCACCTTATGGAATGCTTACAGAATCAGAAGTTACCTCATGGAATGTTTACAGAATCTGAAGTTACTCGTGGAATGCTTATAGAATCTGAAGTTATCTCATGGAATGCTTACAGAAGCTGATGTCACCTCATGGAATGCTTACAGAAAATTAAGTCACAACATGGAATGCTTACAGAAGCTGAAGTCACTACAAGGAAGTGTTTAGAGAATTTAATGTTACTAAATGGAATGCTTACAGAATTTGAAGTAACTACATGGAATGCTTACAGAAAATGAAGTTACTGCATGGAATGCTTGCAGAATCTAAAATCACTTCACAGAATGTTTAAAAAAGAGCAATCCAACTTAGCCTGCTGTGTTCTTGGGGTTTGGAGGAGAAATGAATTTTGACAAACCACCACTTAATAAATTACCTTTTATTAAGTGATGGTTTGTCAAACTGAATACCTCTCCAAAACCCCAAAACACAGTAGCCTGTGCTTAATTGCTCTCAGATACTCCGTACAACCATGTCAATGGCTGCATAGAGGCCGCTATACCTACCAGAAGTAAGCCCAGGAGAAACCTCAGAAACAAACTGCCCTAGTGGCATCCTAAATTGTGCAAGGGTAATCCCCATAAAGATAAAACTCTCTTCAAAGTAAATAGGCAACTAAGAGGGCTCATTAGGTTAAGCAAAGCCAACTTTGAGGTTAAGAAAACATCCCAGGTGAAAGATAACCATTAGGCCTTCTACTGCTATGTCAGAAACCTCAAGGAACACAGCAATGTGCTGAACTGGTGGTTAATGGTGTTACCTTCACTGAGCCTGTCAATATAGCAAACCTGTTAGCAGACAAATTCAGTTCCAACTTTACCTCACTTTCACCCCAACCCCCCCCAAAATACCCTCCAACATAATCTTTCCAACTATAAATAGGGAGTATGTACTCAATGCACTCACTAAAGCCAAGAAAACAACTTCAATGGACCCTGATAACATCTCAGTATGGCTTCTGAATAGTCTGAAGTATGATTTATGAGGACTCCTGTAATCATTGTTTAACTTTAGTCTTAAAACAGGCCTTGTGCCATGTGAATGGAGGACTGTGAAAGTCATCCCCCTTCATAAGGGAAGACCTTCAAAGGATCCTGGAACCTACACACCCATTAGTCTGACTAGTCTTATTTGCAAAGCCATGGAAAGAATTATCATGGAAATTATCAACAAGGACATTGGAGACCTCCAGACACCAGAACCATTCCAGTTTGGCTTTGTCAACAGAAGGTGATACCTACTGAATATAGAGGACATCTTTTAAAATGTTGGCAAGGCAATGGATGAGGAGAACACTATGCATATTGCCTACCTAGATCTTGCTAAAGCATGTGATACAATATCATCCTCCAGCATTGTCAACAAACTTACAGATCTAAGTATAAACCCCTTTAGAAGACTCTGGATAGCTAGCTGACTCACTGATAGGACCCAGGAAGTTATTATCAATGAGGCCACCTCCAGAAAGAGGACAGTCACCAGTGGAGTCCCCCGGGGCTCTGTGGTGGGCCCACTCCTCTTTGGCACTTACTTCTCAGTTGATAAAGCCAATGTCAAAGGCCTCTGGCTAAACAACTTCACAAATGATTGCAAACTGGGAACAGTCATTGAATCCCCCAGGACAAGAACACCCTTCAGGAAAGTCTAATACTGACAAATGCTTGATCCCAAAGCCATGGCTTAAAACTCATTACCAAGAAATGCATTACAGTACCATTTGGGAAGTCTGCTACTCTGGGTAACTATGTCATCAATACTGCACCCTTAAAAGTCGATTCACTATTCAGGGATTTGGGAACTCGTAGACAGCAAACTAGCTTGCAATCAATCTGTGTCCAAAGTTGTAAGAAAATAATTCTATTTTACTCATCTTATAGTCAAGGGCATGATATCTAGGTCCAGACATGTCATCATACCACTGTAAGCGGCCCACATCAGACACATCATAGAGTATAATGCCCCCTTTCAGTATGTATCTGACCAAACACTGCAGCAACTGGAATGTCCACAAAGGTTCCTCACAAAAAGAATACAGGGAGTAAACACAATGTCCTATGCTGATCACCTCAAAGCCCTCCCTTGCTACTCAGTATCATACAGATTTCTGAGAGGTGATATTTGCCTGGCATACAAGGCATCCATAGATCCTGTTTTGATTAACCTTTTGCACATCTGAAAAACAAATAGCATCAGAACTACTAGATTAAAAGACCAAAATATTGCTTGTGACATAAACAGGACATAGCAGAGAGACAGACATGTTTCTCACAGAATCCCCAGTTGCTGGAACAGGATGCAGAGTTCATCCCTATCCCTATTTAAGCACAATTTAGACCAATAGGTGGGTAATTGGAAATTCAGCCCTGGTCTGGCTCATATGTCTCTCATGGACAGAGGTAGTCAGTAAATCGCTCCTATATAAATTAAATTTGTGAGTCACATTTGGGTTGCACAGCCAGGTTTATAAGGGCCCTAGTGGTCATTTGTCTAGTATACACGTATGTACCTAAGAAGCTGAAATCAGTACTTTCTGGTGTTACATATATGTGTCTTAATTCCATTGCTCTAAAATATCCATTCAAATCAGGAATTCTTAAACTACCTTGTTTTATGGGAAGAGCTAACATATCCCACTTAACTCTTGCCTTCTTCCCCTCCCAAATAAATTTATTTAACTCTTTATTAATTATGGTCCACAATTTCTCCTCTGGTTAATATAAATACACCTGATGTGTATATAAAACTAGACAGACTAGAACAATTTCACTGTTTGTATCTTATTATCAGTATCTATAATTAAGAGGTTCCAGTTTCTCAGTGTTTGCATTATCTTTTGTTAGTCTCTTCCTAGGTGTCTTTAGCAGACATGATAAAACCCTTTTTAATCCATGCACACAAATACTTCATTGTATCATGTCTACATCAATACGGGTATTGATGAACCAATTTATCTGTGGGTACATAGTTGACTGCTGTAGCTGTTGAGTATTTATTGAAATATCACAAAATATAAGTGTCAGAGTGAATGTTCTCTAGCAGAATTATTTCAGACATTACAACTGTCAAAGTGGATTTCTGTATTTTTGACCAGAAAATGTCTGTATTCTGTAAAACATGGGTACAGCAACTATATGTTTCCAATTTGAATAAAGCTCATAGCTCTACTTTGTTCTAAAACAAAATAATATTATGGAACATTGCTTGCCTGACAGAAGCAGTTAAAAACATAAACAGTATGTCTTTGTAGCTTGTTCTTGTCTTGTTACATGTGCTGTAATGAATACAGTGTTGTATGCATAAAGGGAAATTACTGCATGGATGAGATCATGGGAAAGCAGAACAGCATATGAAAATATGCAGGGATGTAACAGCATCATCCAAATCTGAATGATGCTTGAATATTTATACTATCAATTAAGGATAAGAATTATAACTGGAAAGAATATTCCAGAAGGTATCATATGAGACTTGTTTATACTTTGTTTCATGTACTTAAAGTTTGTCATTCTTCCATTTTAGTTGTATTTCACATAACTTTGCACTGTGTGTAAATCCAGCTTGCTGACATTCTATTCTGAGCAATAAATGTCTTGCCTTGAACTGTTTTTGTGTTTCAGTGGATTTACTGAACTTGGAGATGGTAATAAAGAATCTCTTAACACTGGCATGCTCAGGCAGTTTTTCTAAAATAACATAAGGTGTTTTCTCATTTGCCTGTAAAATGTATGATACAAAGGGAGAAAAGAGAGAGGGAAAAAGCAGAGGCACAGTGGAAGAAAAAAATCGATACAACCACTTTAACAAGCTGAGAATAGGCCAAGTATCTTCAGAAGAATCTGTTTTGAAGATAATGGCTGCAAGGGCAGTAGACATCAGATCAGAAAAGTATTTCATTGCTAGATGCATGTACTGTGAGTTTACAGTTTCACAATGGATTTACCTGGAGATAAGAAGCTAATAAATGAATGAAGTTCAGTTTTAGAAGGCATTAATTACATGCTGTATGGTTTACTACAATAAATGGTAAAAAAATCTCTGCTGCATAGCAGGATAATGAGAAAAAAATGCACAAATAGACTGATGCATGTAAGTTCTCTGGTTCATAGGTAAGTTCTAGGCTAGCTGCCCTTGCAGGCCATTTTAAGCATAGGTATTTTCCCTTTTTTGTGGTCAAATTAATCTATCACATTTGGTTAGAGATTAGACTTACCCAGCCCATGGTTGATAATTAGGTATTACCTCTAATGAGTATAACTGAGATCATACCATAGATAATTTGAGGGGACCCATGCATGGGTTAAAACATTTAGGAGCTGCTGCTGTCCATTAGTAGTACAGAGGCAGTCCTTGAGTAAATATTTTATTTGCCATATATCCAAGTTGTGCTTGAATAGGGGTGAACTATGTTTTATGTGGATGGGGAGTCTGTTCCAGAGCAGTGGTATCCTCTGTGAGAGATATCTGTCCCTCCAAACCATTCCGTTGATGTTGCAGAAGAGGGTTAGATCACTAGTTTAAGTATTTCTGATGCTATTTGACCTGCTGATGTGCAGTAATTCAAAAAATCTGCAGAAGGATCATTATAAGTAAAGCTTGGGTTTGGCATGATGGTTGTTATTTACCTCACAGACACAAGGGACAGGGTTTGATTCTTACCTTTGTAAGGGGAACTGGATAAAGTTAAATTGCCTGCAATGGCAGACAGCCTAGTACTTACATATGAACCTAAGTAAATCCATCAGTATTGGGTCAGATGATGCCTTGTATGCCAGACACAGGTCACCTCTTAACAGTCTGTAGGATACCAAGTATAGTCCATGGAGGACATGTTGTTTAGGACTTGTATCCTTTCAGTAAGATATCAGTTGCTGCATATGTATAGCTGATACATGTTTAAAGATAAGACCATTTTTGCTATTGCTGCTGTTATAGCAAAAAAGTTTTAAAGTTTGACTTCTTTGTACTATAGAGTTTAGCCATTAACTGATTAAAAATCTCTAAGTAGTAACTAATGTGAGTTTGTCACGTGGTCCTTGTTGTTCTGACTTGCCCAAGAAAGATGGATGAAAACATGTCATAGTTTGAAATAGAAGACAGTATTCTGCCTGGCAATGTTTTTCATCATTTCAAAATCAAAGACTGAACTTTGTATAAGGTTCTGCTGATTTCCAAGGATGTATGCTGGACAGTTTAAAAAATCCATTCCACATTTCTTCTGTAAGATGTAGGTAGAGAATGTGTTCTGTTTGCTGTAGATACTTCTGAAATAGAAGGAGAGAGAGAGAGAGAGAGAGAGAGAGAGAGAGAGAGGAAGTGCCATACTATGTGAAAACCAGACCTCTGACCATCAGAGTGGCTACTTCAGGGAAGGGGAAAAAAGAAAAAAAGTGTTCTATATGTAGCGACATTTTAAAATAGTCACATTTCAGCAGGTCTTAATTCCAAAAGTTCTGTTATAAAGTGAATTTTAAAGCTAACAAAAATCTTCCCTTCAGGTTCACATCTTTTGACATGTAATGATTTCCAGATGTGGGCAGTTTGCCTGATGTGTGATAGTTTTAAATCACCAACAAATTTTCATGAGTTTAAAAGAAAATTAATCTCATGGATGATTAAATGTGACATCACGGGATGCTAAATTTAAATTCTCACACTTCTATTAGATTACAGAGTGCACTTTTAAATTTTCAAAATTGTCATGCATCGTCTTCTTTTGATTTCAAAAATGAAAATGAGAAAAAATGATGATAATTCAGTACACTTTTGTTTAATGGTAGTACTTCTGTTATATTTGACAGAAACAGTTGCATGATATTTGCTGTAAAAAGCATGTTCAGAGTTCTGTGTAATTATAAATACACACAGGCATGCATGTGTACATGTGCGCACACACACACACACACACACACACACACACACACACACACACACACACACACACACACACACACACAGTTGCAGGATACTTCTATGTGCATGAGTGCAACCCATCCCCATGCATTGGAAAAGACAATCTAAGGTTTTTGCATGCGTTTTTGCTTAATTTCATATAGCATTTTTAATGTTAAAGGTTTCATAAAGAAATTGTGAGTTGTTTTCATGGGTTAATATTTTTCTATGAGATTAAACCACAGAATTAAATTGCAAAAATGCATGCACACAAAACTGATAGGTCATCGGTAACAAGGATTCAGGTATGTTCAAATTGTGCATCTGCGGTGCACAAAAATATGGAGTGTATGAGTATTAAACAGTAATAAAAACATTTCTCTCTTCTGGAAATGGAATAAAGAGAAAGAAGTGTTTTGTGTGTTTAAATGGGCCCTTGGATATTACAAAGGATACTTGGTTTTGACTTGTTGCATTTCCAATGAGAACAGAACTGAGAGTATTCAGATTTCTTGGTAAAATTAGATTTTTACAGATTGCATTTGTTGCTAGAAAAATAATTAATGGATGGGTTACATGTTTTATACTGACATTTTACTTGTAATGGAAAGATCTAGTCACCCAGAGGGTGATTTGTGAACTTTAAAACAACAGAATATTAAATTATGCCACTTAGTATGGCCATAAACTTGATTTTTTAAATAACATTATTGCCAAAGGGGAAGGAAATATACACTTGTAAATTTTCAAGTGCACTGAAATATTCTTTCCTGAAGCTGTTTTGACAAAATTCACATTTTTCGTATCTTTATACGGTAAATATTGCTGGTAAACTGGAATCAGAAGTAGATTTAATTAATCAGCATTACATTAGGAACAGATTTGTTAATACACACACAGACACACACACACACACACACACACACACACACACACACACACACACACACACACACACACATATATATATATATACATATATGGTATCAAGCACAGTCTTTTTATGTGCTTTCACAGTGTAGAAGCTTAAAGACAAGACAGGCATGCCTCCAAAGTCATATAAAATGATAATTATGTACTAACCATAGGAAATACTTAACTGACCTCTAAGTAGGGTGAGAAACAATCATGGCTTAACATATGATGTAGAAAAAGCTAGGACAGTTGTCACTGGTCCAAAGTCTACCCACAATTAATCAAATCAGTAACAACTGAGGAAAAACAAAAGGTTGTAATAGGAAGAAATTCTGTTGTTTCTGTTATTTATTAGCTAGAACAGGGGTCTGCAACCTGTGGCTCTGGAACTGCATGTGGCTCTTCCACCCCTCTGCAGTGGCTCCCTGTAGCTTTGAAAAATAATAGCCACTCTACCGCCAATACACACATGCACACATGCACACACGTGCACACACACACACACACACACACACACACACACACACACACACACACACACACACACACACACACACACACACACACACGTATGCATGCACACGCACACACACACACACACACACACACACACACACACACACACACACACACACACACACACAGACACTGAGAACGATCGAGCGATGGACTTTAAATATTGTTCTTATAAACTTGCTAGAATAACATGATTTCTGTTGCCATGCATTCCACGCACACAGGGCAATCAAGTGATCCCCTGGCAGAAGCAGCATCTCCTGAAAGGTTTCCATGCCTCTCAAAGTCTTAACACAAGAAATCTAGACACAGCCATAAATAAAGGGGAACAAAGGAACAAAAATAGGGATGGACTTTAAATATTGCTCTTATAAACTTTCTAGAATAATATGTTTTCTGTTAACATGCATTTTCCACACACACAGACACACACACTTACCTCTCAACTGTGCAGATTTTCACTGAATGTCCTGACTTTTGCTTCATATTTTTAGCCTGTTTCTCATAAAATTGTAGTTTTCTGGCAAATCATTGAGGGCTGAAGTCAGAAAAAATAGACAGACATTTGAGTTTCAGACTTCATACCCTTCAGAAAATTCATGCTAATGCAAAATATGTTATTTTACCAACTTTCTAAGTTTGAAAGAGCATTATTCAAAAAGTGTCACTATTTTGGGCCTTTGTGCCCCACTATTTATGGCTTTGTCCATATTTCTTGTTCTAAGAGGTTGAGAGATATCACACACATACACACACACACACACACACACACACACACACACACACACACACACACTGATAGCGATCGAGCAATTCCAACAAAGGAACAAAAATAGGGATGGATTTTAAATATTGCTCTTATAAACTTAATTATTTTATATTTAGGATAATAACTATATATAAAACTTTATATGCCGAGTTATCTGCATTTTAGGGGGCAAATAAGTTTTGTGGCTCCCAATGAATTTTATTTGGTCTTAGAGGGGCGAAAAAATGGCTCTTTTGATAGTGAAGGTTGCAGACCCCTGAGCTAGAATAAAGATTTAAGTAGGTAAATAAGAACAAGGTGTTATATGGCTGAAATGTTTAAAGCTGCATAGTTTTTTATGTTTACATGAAAACCAAATGAAACATTCAAGTTATGTAAATCAGAAGATTCAAGGTTTGATTCCAGTGACTGCTAATCTGACACATAAGGAATTGGATGCCTGGTAGTGTATAGTAAGTTTCACTAAAAGTATTTATTTTGTGTCATGAACAAAAGAAACAATGTTTTCATGCATATTCCACAGTCTGTAAAAATAAATTGACATGAGTTTTAAAAAAGGATTTCAACATTGGTAAAATTATGGTTAGACATATGGAAACCTTCGATCGTGTAGGAGGTGGTAACCAACAAAAATTAATAATTGTTTCACACACATGGTAACTAGTATATTGTAAGTGTATCCAGATCATCTTACACATATGCGTGTGTGAATGTTCACCAAAAGGTCAATTTCCTGAAACAACAGGAAACTTTATAACATTCAAAAGGCAGTTTTTCATGTTCAGAATTTTCCTGCACAAGTCTAGTGAATTCTCAAATTCTTTTGACAAAAATATAAATAAAATAAGAATTCTTAAGTAACTGGCTGATTGCTTAATAATTGGGGATAAAGGCTAAAAGGGTAGCATACCTATAAAAGGTGAGAAAAAAACAACAGAACATGCATTGAAAATTATGAGAATCTAAATGAAGCAGGGCTACTTGCAAAGTTAAATGTGATGCATCAGACAGCATAAATGACATGTTTGTGTTAGTGCATCAGGGTAATGGTTACTTAGGAAGTGTGACACACTTTTAATGGTTCTAGATTTACTGTATAGTAATACTAATAAAGGGACTAATTCAGTTATTAAATCAGATTTGATTGCTTTCTTCTCTTGTAGAAAAGGGTATCACCAGTAAGTCTGGCAAATGGCACAGAAGGTAAAGGCTATGAACTACAGTTCCTATGGTAGAGGTACTGTGTGACCTTGAGTAAGTCATCATTTAACCAGACAATGCTTCCAAGTTATTTCTGAAAAGTAATTGTGGGAAGTGAACTTACCTAATCATCAAATGGGTGTTTTATAGGGCACAACAATTTTTTTTAGAATTCTGTTTGTAGAAAATAAAGTTATTTTATGCTTACATTTATCAGATAGTTTTTTTACTGTATGCACGGTATGTGGGGTCAGGGTGTCGTGTCAACTGTCACTATCTCTCTTTATTCAATGCCTCTCTCCTGCCTTCTTTGACACTCATGCCTGACTGTCATAGGTCTTTTCTCACACAATCCAACCACTTCTTTGCTGGTCTCCCTAGTTTTGTCTTGCCTTCTTCCTTTCTGTCCCAAATCATCTTCACTAGATTGTCTTCTGCTTTTCTGCACATGTGCCTGAACCACCGCAATCTTTTCTCTTTGACCTTTTCTGCAAACGGAGCAACTTTGGCTTCTGCTCTTATGTCCTCATCTCTTTATCTGCCCCACCGTGTGCATCCAGCCACCCTTCTCAGGCACTTCATCTCTATCAACTCTAGCTTACTCAACTGCTCTACCTTTACTGCCCAGGTTTCAATGCCGTATAGTAGTACTGGTCACAATACTGTTCTATATACTTTACTTTTTAGCTTCTTTGCCATGCTTCTATAATATACTACACCTGACACTCTGTGCCAGTTTGCTGCAGCCTGTCTGATTCTAGCTTTGACCACCTCTTTCAGACTTCCCTTCTCCTCGACCATCCCCTCACAGATATTTAAAGCTGTTAATCTGTTCTGCTATTTTCCCTTCTATCTTAATTCTCAGCTTCCTCTGAACGCCACTATTTTCTCCCTTTGTTTGTGTCTTTCAGCTTTTCCTGGTCAGGGGTCGCCACAGCGGAACTCCGGTCTGCTAATGATTGGCAGTTGATTTTTATGTGCCAGCTTGCCAGGCCTGATGCACAACCTTCAACGAAGGTACGCCCATTCACGCATGCCTCCACGCAGAAGATGCTCTAGCTGAGAATCGAACCGGACAGCATCTTACACAACTGTCATATCTGTATTCAAGTTTCATCCCATGTACTTTCAGTTTTGCATTCCATTCCCCTATCCTTTGCTGAAGTTCTTGCTCAGAGTCTGCCTGTAATGCCATTTTGTCTGCATATAGCAACTTCATTGATCTGTCCCCTCTGACCTGTTCACTAATGTAGTCCATCACCAGTATGAACAGCAGTGGGCTCAGAGCTGAACCCTGGTGCACCCCATTCCTACTGGGAACCCTTCTGTGAGACTAAACATTGCAGTTGAGTCATACATTCCTTGTACATAGTTTGCACTAATTCTACCACTTTTTCTGAGACTTCGAAGTACTGCAGGACTGTCCAAATCAACTTTCTTGGGTCCTAGTCCTATGCTTTCTGCAAGTTTAGGAATGTCCAGTTGGACTCTTTCCTCTTCTCTAGCTTCTTCTCAACTATCTGTCTCACTGCAAATATCAGGTCAGTTGTGCTGCATCTAGATCTGAATCTGAACTGCTCATCTCCCATCTTACTTTCTTCTATGCAGATTCATTTATCAATTACCCTCTCCAGAATTGTCATGCAATTTGACAGGAGTTTGATACTTCTGTACTGCGCAGAGGTGTGAATGTCTCCTTTGTTCTTGAACACTGGCACTAGTAATGCTTATTCTCCAGTCATCTGGGATACTCCTTTCTCTCCACACTGCTATTAGTACCCTCAGGAGCCATTTCCCTCCTATCTCACCCAGCATCTTTATCATATCTGCTGTGACCTCATCTGAGCCTGCTGCTTTCCCCGACTTCATTTTACTTAGTGCTATTCTTATTTCTTCTAAGGTGGGCTCAACTTCTTCTCTCATCACAGGCTGTGTCGTGGGCAGTACAGCTTCTGTGGGGTTTTCTTCATTCAGAGGCTGCTGGAAGTACTCCTTCCATCTGCCTTTAATGTCCTGTGGACTGGTGAGCAAGTTGTTGCTAGTATCCCTCATGACAGGTATCTGACTATCTTCTTTATCTTTCTGTCTTTGCCTTGCAACCTGATATAGTTTCTTTGTGCCATCTACTGACTTACTTTCCAGAAGATAGTAAAGTGCTTCTGATGCCTTGTTCTTTGCTATTGCAACTCCTTTCTTAGCTTCTTTGTTAGCCAACCAATACTCCTTCCTAGCCGTGTCTGTCTTTCCTATCTCCTTTTTTTCCATTTCTCCTTTCTTTTGATGACTTCCTGGACTTCTGTATTCCACCACCAGCTTTCCTTATGTACCTTATCTCCATGCCCAGCTCAGCCACACACCTGTTCTATTGTCCTCACAAATGCTGTTTTGAGGTGCTGACATTCTTCTTTAACTCCCCCTATTTCCTTTTCATCTGTAGGCGCTAGAGCCCTGGGTAATTTCTTGAACTGTTGTGCTTTCACTCCAGTCAACTTTCAGGTCTTCAGCCTGGTCTCTGTTGACCTTGCAGCCTTCTCTGACCACTGCTTGCTGATAGTGGGAATCAGTGGTTCATGGTATGGTCCAACTGTTTCACTGGGAATGACTTTACAATCGTTGATTCTACCCATGTGCCCTTTCCTTACTAGGAGGAAGTCTACCTGATCTTGTGACTGTCTCTTTCTGAACCATGTGTTGGCTACAATCAAGCTGTTTGCCAGACAGAAGTCTAGAATGTCCTCTTCTTCTTTATTCCTGTTGCCCCACTCATGTGGACTCAGGAAGTCCTCATATCCTGTTCTGTCTGTCCCGATATGGGCATTCAGTTCACTCATTAACAGCACTAGTTCATGTTGTCATGTTTTATCTAGTAGGTCTTGCAACTGTTGTCTGAATGCACTCTTTTCCTCACTATCACAACCCTGTTGTGGGTCATAGGCTGAGATTTTGACTACTGCCCTATCATTAGGCTGGAATCTGATTGCCATGAGTCTGTCACTAATTATCATGACATCCCTCACTGTCTTCTGACACCTCCCCCCTCACCATAATTCTCACACCATTTCTAGCCTGTCCTCCCCCTGAGTAGTAGACTCTGGATCCAAAGCCAAGTGGCTTTGCTGTGTTGCCCTTCCATCTTGCCTCCTGGATACATAGGATGTCCAGCTTCCTCCTTACCATCATGTCATCCACTTCCAACTTGCATCCTGTTAGTGAACCTACATTGAGTGCAGCAATTCGTAGTTCATTTTCAGCAGGTTGATGGTATTACCTCCAGCTTTTGGTCAACAAAGCTATTCCAGGTAACCCAAGCTGGGCAACTGAACACCAGCCAGCCAGTGGCTTATTGACCTAGGGCTTCTGGGCTTTTAAAGTGGGTACACACTGGTTAATAGGTGCACATACAACCTTCCCACCGTTAGCACAGGTCCCTGGCATAAGTTGGAGTAGGCCGGGTCCTCAATCCACTTATCCCTGGCAAATACCCATGTCCATTTGGCAAGTTTAGTCAACATGACTGAATCAACTAAAGCCACATTTTATACCATCAAGTGGCCATCCCTGCCACAGTGCATGATCCATGTTTTCCTATCATGAGGATACTATGCATCACAGTAGAGTTCCAAAGTGGTTGGTTTATACAACTTTTCCCCATAGGACACCATATAGAATCTGTGCTGCTGCCCACAGCTCTGTTCTTTTGTGAGTTTCAGGTGAAAATACTGTTTTTCAGAGCTAGGAAAGGATCAAACCTTGTACCTTGTGCACAGAAGCCACCTATACTAAGCCAGAAAATACAGCAAACCTACTGGCTGACAAATTCAGCTCCAGTGTTACTCCTCTTTCCCCCTCAACCTTCTCTCAGGGAATACCATCACATATAACTCTCTCTGCTCTCACTAGGGAACAGGTCTTTAATGCTCTTTCTAGGGCCAAGAACACTGTATCAATGGGCCCAGACAGTATCCCAGGATGCCTTCTAAATACCATGGAACATGACCTGTCAAGCCGTCTGGAATTGCTATTTAACTGTATACTACAAACAGGCTTTGTGTCTCATGAATGGAGAACAGCAACTGGTGTCTCTCTGCACAAAGGTGGGTCATCTACAGACCCTTGAAACTACAGATTTATAAGTTTCAATAATCTAATATGCAAAGCCATGGAAAGAATTATCATGGAAATGATCAATAATAAGATAGGAAACTTTCAGACACTGGACTCAACCCAGTTTGGTTTTGTCAAGGGTAGGTCATGCCTAGTCAAATTTGTAGACTTCTTTGAGAAAGCCACCAAAGCAACTGATGAGGGAAAAATGGTTCACACTGCTTACCTTGACCTGACTAAGCCATTTGACACAATACTTAACGTGGGCATTGTTGACAAAACTCAAGAGGTTAGGTACAAACCCTTATGTCACCCGGTGGATAGCCAGCTAGTTCACATACAGAACACATGAAGTTAGAACTGGGGAGTCTACCTCTATAAAGAGTCCAATCACAAGCAGAGTCCCTCAGGGATCTGTCCTAGGACCGCTCCTTTTTGGCATTTGCTACTCTGAAGTCAAGGCCAATGTCAGTGGCCTCTGGCTGACTAACTTTGCAGATGATTGCAAATTAAGAGCTGTCATTGAATCCCCCACTGACACAAATGTTCTCCATGAAGGGCTGCCACAGACAAATAACTTATGTCAGATCCATGAACTAAAACTAAATGCCAAGAAATGCATATTAGCATTCTTCAAGAAGCCATCCATCCCTGGTAACTATCATATTGACAACACACCCATAAAAGTTGTCCCACTAGTCAGCAACTTGAGACACACATAGACAGTAATCTAGCCTTTGACCATCACATATCATTGGTAGTGAGGAAATAATTCTATGTTGTGCAACTTATAGCAAAGGTATGGCATCTAGATCCAAAGAAAGTCATTGTTCCACTGTATTCAGCATTCATCTGACCTGTCATTGAGTACAATGCCCCCTTTGGTATGTACCTAACCAGGCATATCCAACAACTGGAACATCCACAGGGATTCTTACTAAATGAATAGAGGGTGTAAGTAATATGCCATATGCAGACCACGTAAAGACCCAATCCCTATATTCTGTCTCCTACAGGCTGTTGAGGGAAGATTTATGCCTGGCATACAGGGCATTGTCCAACCCCACTTTGATGGACCACCTGCATATCCATAAAAACAAATAGCACTAGAATTACCCATTCTAAAGACTTAAACCTTGCCTTTGATATAAACAGGACCTGATGGGGAGACAGGTATGTATCCCAGAGACTACCTCTTCTCTGGAACAGGTTCCCCATCCATCTAAAGCAGAGTTCCTCCCTAACCCAATTCAAGTGTAACTTGGACAACTGGATGGGGGACAGGAAATTCATCCCTGGTTTGGCACCCATGTCTCTAATGGACAAAGGCAGCCTATAAATGGTCGAGACAGTGATGTGACTGAATGCATGTATATAAGCAGAGGAGACTGCGTGTGAGAGAGAGATCTAGAGGGAGTGAGAGCGAACTTGTATGAGTGAATGTTTGTATGAAAGCAGCTGGAGACTGTGAGAGATTGAGAAAGAGGGTGAGACTGATCTTATGTGAGTGAATGTGTGTGTGAAAGAAGAGGAGACTGTCTGTATGTGTGTGTGTGTGTGTGTGTGTGTGTGTGTGTGTGTGTGTGCGTGTGTGTGAAAGCAGATGACACTGTGTATGTACGTATGTATGGGAGAGAGAATGGGCTGTTTGTAAAATTGATGTGTTTCACTTGCTTATTATTTTTTAAGCACTATTATAATTTTTTATATATGTTTGATGTAAAATGCTTCCTCTAACACCATTAACTTAGGTTCACAGGTTCATAGGTGTGTACTAGGCTAACGGCCCTGGAGCCTATATAAGCCTAGCCCAAGAAGATTCCCTGGCATCATGCTGCTCAAAGTTAGTTCCCAGTGACCCTGACAAGCAAGGCCACTGAAGTCATCCCTGGGATGAACTTCCTATTGCCCACCCACTCGTCAAGATTTCTCTTAAAGAGAGCCAGTGAAGTGCTCTGCTTGATGTGAATGGGAAGTTTGTTCCAGAGTATGGGAAGTCTCTGGGTTAGGAACCTGTCCCTCCAACATGTTCTGTTTATTGTGGTAATGAGGTTTAGCTCCAAGGAGTGTGTGGCATGGAGGGATTGGGATTTCTTTAGGTGTAGCATATCTAGCAGCTCTGGGTCAGACATGGCTTTGTAGGTCAAGCAGAGATCGCCTCTAAATAGGCGATAAGAGACAGAGTATAGCTGGAGTTTTTTGAGTCTGTCCATATAGGGCATGTGTCTAAGGCCTAAGATCCTCTTAGTGAGGTATTTTTGTTGCCTTTCCAGTTGTTGTAGGTGTCTAGTGAGGTACATACCAAATGAGGCATTGTATTCTATAATAGGTCTAATGAGGGACGAGTAGAGAGGGGATTATGACCTCTTTCTTCCTGGATGAGAAACCTTTTGTAATGAGATGAGCTACATAGAAGGACTTTCTGACTACAGTGGTAATGTGGTTATCAAAGGAGAGGTTGCTGTCAACCTGTGTCTCCAGGTCTCTTATCACACCTTCAGTGTTTAGTGGACTACCGCCTATGTGGTAGTTCATGGGGACCAAATCTTTCCCAAAGGGAATGACAATGCACTTTTTGGCATTGAGCTTAAGGTTATGGTTCTGGCACCAGTCATTGGTGTCAGTGAGGCCTTTCTGTAGAATGTCTACATCAATTGGAGAATCAATACTAGCTCCCAGTTTGCAATCAGCTGTGAACTTGGTCAGCCAGAGTCCCTTTGTGTTGGCTTGAACTTCGGAGAAGTAGATGCCAAACAGAGAGGACCTAGGACCGATCCCTGTGGGACACCACTTGTAACTGGTCAGAAGTCAGATTTGGAGTCTGCTTCTTTCACAGTGTGGATTCTATCAGTGAGCCAGTTGACAACCCATCTTATGACATAGGGGTTTATGCCTAGTTTAATGAGTCTATCTATGATTCCTGAGGGATGGTGTTGAAGGCCTTGGCAAGATCTAAGTAGGCTGTGTGAACTACCTTGCCCTCATCCACAGCTCTGGTGACAGACTCAAATAAGTCTGTCAGGTTGAGCAGGCATGATCTACCTTTCACAAACCCAAACTGCCTGGAGTCCAGAGTTTGGAGATTCCCTATGTCCTTATGTATAAGGTCCATGATGATGCACTCCATAGCCTTACATATCAGACTCATCAGGTTAATGGGACAGTAGTTCCCAGGGTTTGTAGTTACTCCCCCTTTGTCGCATGGGATGACCATAGCAGTGCACCATTCAGTAGGAACAAAGGCTGAAATGAGGCTGTGATGGAACAGGGTACTCAGGTGTGGTGCCAGTTCACTTTGTAATTCATGTAGAACACAGCCAGGGATATTATCAGGTCCCATGGAAGCTGTATTTTTGGCTTTGGATAGTGCTTTTTTTTACCTGTGTAGCCATGATAATAGGGACTTGGCATTCCTCAGGTATTGTTATAGGCCCTTTAGGGGGTGAAAGGGGGGTTAAGTTCACACTAAACCTGTTGGCCAATATGTTGGCAATATCAGTTGGTTCTGTATATGTATTGCCATTGTGCTGTAACTCAGAGCAGATATGAGTATTGCCATGTAGCTCCTTGACATAACTATAGAATGCCTTGTGGTTGTCTTTAGAATCTGCAGCAATTTTGCTTTTGTAGCTAGCTTTAGAGGATTTGATGATGGATCTCAGTTTTTTGCTGAGGCTGACAATGGAGTTTTTCAAGTCTTGGGACGTCACCCTTTTCTGCAACAGTTTTTTTTTTCTGTTGTAGAGTTTGTTTATGGTGGGGGACCACCAAATTGGCTTACTTTTTTTGGAGGAGAGCATCTTGGTTCTGTTTGGTATGGCCCGTTCCATGCACTTGTGTATGTGCTCATACAATGCATTGGTGTATGATTTCGTCATGCACCTATTTTCCATTTGCATGGCTGTCGTGAAGTTAGCCACCTCTGTTTTTAGAAGTCCAAAATTGGCTTTGGAGAAGTTTTTTACAGTGGTTTCCTTTGTGGGGGGGGGGGGTTAGAGTGGGATGTGGATATCCATGGTGATTAGCTGTCAGATCTGACCAGGGAGGAGTTGATTACTGGTGTAGAGCAACAGTCACCCATGTTAGTAATAACCAGGTCAAGGATGTTTCTACCCCTGGTGGGGGTAAGAATGAGTTGTTCCAGGGTGTTGGAATTAATGAATTCCAGAAAACTTTGAGCAAGTGTGTTGGTACATGAGTGATTTTCCCAGTTAATGGAGGGGTAGACTACAGCAAGTATGAAACATTAGGTGGAGGAACTATTTTACATCAAAAATATATTAAAAAAATAAAATAGTACTTAAAAAATATATAAGTAAGTAAAACACAACAATTTTACAGAGAGCCCATTGTCTAAGTGCAACAGTGCCTTCTAGGGGTATGTGTTAATGTGTAATCAATGCCCTTCCATGGGTGTAGAGACCCGACTACGCAGGCATCAGGCCTCACAACACCTCTGGGGGGCATTAATTACACATTAACACACACCCTGCCAGGCATTATTGTTTGCTTATTACTACCTGTGGAAATAAGCAGGAAAGGTTATTTAATGTAAGTCAAAATATTGTAGATCATGGAATATGAAATGAAAGAACACTACCAGGATGTTGCGTATTTTACTTTGGGAAATAACAGTTAGAAAAGACATGGTTTTAATACAAGTCAGGACAAAAAGAGGGAAAATGTAAGCTACAGATTTGCCTGTGGAAGTATAAGCCTTTCTGTGTTGGAGGGAAGCCTTCTATCTTATCAGTGGGAGTGGTAAGCACTAGGTAGCCTATCTACCACAAGAGGAGTGTTTTTTTTTCTATCTCTTTCAACTTTCTAGTTTAAATGCCCACATTTGCACGTTTTTCCCGCTTTTCCTGTAACTAGGCTAGTCCAGATACAGACTTGCTGTATCTAGAACTGTTTGTAAGCTTCTGAGCCCCCCAGGTCTTTCTGTGTTGGAGGGAAACCTTCTAGCTTATCAGTGGGAGTGGTAAGCACTAGGTAGCCTATCTACCACAAGAGGAGTGGTTTCTGGTCCAGAAATTGTAGTTTACTGGTTGTTTGGGCAGTTTTTTCCATTTATTTCAACTTTCTGGTTTAAAAGACCATGTTTGCACTACTTTCCCACCTTTCCTGTAACTAGTCTAGTCCAGATACAGATTTGCTGTATGCAGAACTGTTTGTAAGCTTCTGAGTGGTGCCACAAAGTATGCTCTTCAATTTTTCCTTTAGATCTGCTAGTTCTTTCCTCTCCTGCACTTTACTAGCTTATTAGTCTAGCACTTTACCAGACTTCTTCTAGCAATTATTGTGGCACACAAAATTGCTACCAGCACTAAACGTTCTACAAGGAAACAGCTCCAGTACTTATTATTAATCCCCACCCCTCCAGGCATGTCTAAAGGTCAATTTCCTATGCTTTCTTCTATTAACCTGGTGAATTTGGGCATCCTGAGACAATGTAGCAACTACCTCATGTACACTGACAACCCTTTCCTCTTACCTTCTAACACTCAGACTTGTGAGAGATGCACTTATATATCCAAATTGGAAGCCATGCACTCTCTAGCCAAGATCGGGATAGCTGGTCAAGAGGAGAATGTCAACACTTGCACCACACCACATGGAACACATAGCCCTCCAGAACACACACCAGCACTGCCTTCACATAAAACACAAACCACATACCCACCTTCATGGAGGCTCTCAATAAAAATCTACCCAAACAGCTGAGACCTCCAAGGCAAAAATGCACTCGACCACCACAACACAACACTAATCATGAGACACATAATTCTCCTAAGCAGTGTGCCACTCAACTACAGCCCCTAAGGCAAAACAGCATGCCCAACACACTAGTCATAGGTGACTCGATAGTGAGGCACACTGATGTCCCACTCACTAGGCTGAATAAGGAGAAAGTAACAGTCAGCTACCTGTCAGGTGCCAGGATCCGCCACATAACACATGCACACAGGTCCCTCAACAACAGGTACAAATATGACTCTATCATTGTACATGTGGGTGTGAATGATCTGAGATGAACCTCCCTGGACTACATGAAAAGAGACATGGAGGTGCTCTCGGATTATGTAGCCCAGGCAGGTAAGACCCAAGTCCTGAGCAGCCTCCTACCATCACCCTGAATGATACCACAGTACAAGCAGAAAATGACTGATTTCACCAATTGGCTAAGTTTCTGGTGTCATTCTAAGGGGATCCAGTATCTTGTTTGCCTGGGATGACATGATTGACAGACCTTGATGCTTTGCCAGAGATGGCCTGCATCTGTCACCCTTGGGCTTCTGGATACTGGCCAAGGCTCTTGCCACCCCTTTAGTGCCTTTTTCCAAAGACCAAATTACCACTGTAACAACTACAAACAAATGCAATCTGAGGGTCATGCTGCTCAACGCTAGAAGGCTAAATCTCAAAATGCACTCACTCAAAGCACTCCTTAAAATGGAGAACATCAACATTTGTGCTGTAACAGAGACCTGGTTCAAGGCAGCAGAAAGCACCCCTGCACTACCAGGTTATAACTCATTCCACACCTTTTAGCCCCAGAACTTGGACTGAAGTGCCAAAGGCAGTGGTGTTTCTATATTCATAAAGGATGCGCACACCTCCAGACTGGTAGCCCAACATAATGCATCAGAGATACTTCAGGTGCAGCTAACATTGGGTAAGACGGCAATTCAGGTTGTAGCCTGCTATAGGTCTCCAGCCATGTCCCAAGACTCATACTCCATGTTCCTAAGCACCCTGAAGAATATTAGCGTCCTACCTAACACTCTCATACTGGGCAACTTCAACTACCCCTCCATAACTGGGAAAACGACTCATGTACCAATACACTTTCCCAATGTTTTCTGGACTTCATTAATTCCAATGTCCTGGACCAGTTCGTTCTTACCCCCACTAGATGTAGCAACATCCTTGACCTGGTCATTACTAACATGGGCGACTGTTGCTCTACACCAATAGTCAACTCCTTCCTGGTTAGATCCGACCACAAAATAATCACCTTGGAAATCCACATCCCTCCCACCCACCCCGCAAAGGTAACCACCATGAAAAACTTCTCCAAAGCTAACTCTGGGCTCCTAAAAAAGAGGTGGCTAACTTCACGGCACCCATGCAAATGGAGAATAGTTGCATGACCTCTGAATTATACACCAATGTGCTGTACGAACACGTACACAAATGCATGGATCTCACCATACCCAATAGAACCAAGATGGTCTCCTCAAAAAAAAGGAAGCCAATACTGTGGTCCCCTGCCATAAACAAACTCTACAACACAAGGAGGAAACTGTTGCAGAGTAAGGTGAAGTCCAAATACTGGAAAAACTCCCTTACCAGCCTCAACAAAATCAAATCCTCTAAAGCTAGCTATGAAAACAGAATTGCAGCAGATAGTAAAGACAACCACAAGGCCTTCTATAGTTATGTAAAGAATCTCCACAGCAATACCCAGATTTGCTCTGAGCTACTGCACAATGGTACCTCCTATAACGAACCAGCAGCTATTGCCAATATACTGGCCGACAGATTCAGTGACAGCTTTACCCCTCTCTCCTCCACCAAAGGACCAATCACAATACCAGTAGATTCCAGGCACCCAATATTACTGCTGCACAGGTTAAAACAGCATTGTCCAAGGCCAAGAATACAGCTTCTATGGGACCTGACAATATCCCTGGCTGTGTTCTAAATGAACTACAGAGTGAACTGGCACTTCACCTGTGTGCCCTGTTCAATCACAGCCTCACCTCAGGCTTTGTCCCTACCAAATGGCACACTTCTACAGTCATCCCTCTCCACAAAGGAGGAGTGACTACAGACCCTGGGAACTATCGCCCCATTAGCCTGATGAGTCTGATATGCAAAGCTATGGAATGCATCATCATGAACCTAATAAACGAAGATCTAGGGAATCTCCAAACTCTGGATCCCGCACAGTTTGGGTTTGTGAAGGCTCAATCATGCCTGCTCAACCTGGTCGACTTCTTTGAGTCAGTCACCAGAACTGTGGATGATGGCAAGGTGGTTCATACAGCCTACCTTGATCTGGCCAAAGCCTTTGATACCACTCCCCACTCAGGAATCATAGAAAAACTCACTAAGCTAGGCATCAACCCTTATTTCACTACATGGGTTGCAAACTGGCTCACAGATAGAACCCACAGTGTAAAAGTAGCTGACTCCAAGTCAGACTGCTGACTAGTCACGAGTGGAGTCCCAAAGGGTTCAGTCCTGTGTCCTCTCCTGTTTGGTATCTACTTCTCTGAAGTCCAGGCCAACACGAAGGGATTCTGTCTGACAAAGCTCGCAGACAATTGAAAGTTGGGAGCTATTATTATTATTATTATTATTATTATTATTATTATTATTATCATGCTGACATCCTACAGAAAGGGTTTATATTAGATAAACAAACGCTTAAATGTTAGAATCTCTAAAGGTCAACCTTTAGAGATCGAACATTTAAGCGTTTGAATATCTTTAAAAATAAAAAAAAAAATAAAAGTAAAACAAAAAAAACGAAAGGATGTAAGCAGGGGGCAAACCCCCCTGCACCCCCACACCCCCGCTACTTAAATATATCAACACCAAGATCGCGCTACAGTGTAGGGAATGGGAAATTTCCCATTTCTGCTCTGCCATGTACTGAAGTGCGATCTCGGAGTTGGTATATTTAAGTAGGGGGGTGTTGGGGGTGTGGGAGGTGCAGGGGGGCTTGCCCCCTTGCTAAAACCCTTTCAGTTTATCTTTTTTTTTGTTTATTTTATTACATTTTCAAACATTTAAATGTTCGATCTCTAAAGGTCGACCTTTAGAGATTCAAACATTTAAGCGTTCGTCAATGTAATATAGACCCTACAGAAAGACCTCACTGAGACCAATGACTGGCATCAAAACCATGGCCTTAAGCTCATTGCCAAAAAATGTGTCATCATCTCCTTCGGGAAAAACCCAGTTCCCATGAATTACCACATCAATGGTAGTCCACTGAACAGAGAAGGTGTTATAAGAGATCTGGGAACACAGGTTGACAGCAACCTGTCTTTTGACCACCACATTGCCACTGTGGTCAGAATGTCCTTCTATGTGGCACATCTCATTACTAAGGGTTTTGCATCCAGGAAGAAAGAAGTCATTCTCTCCCTCTACTCTTCCCTCATTAGGGCAATCATCGAGTACAATACCCCATTTGGCATGTACCTCACTAGACACCTGCAACAAGTGGAGAGGCCACAAAAGTACCTGACAAAGAGGACCGTAGGCCTTAAACACTTGTCCTATATGGACAGACTCAAAAAACTCCAACTATTCTCTCTCTCATATTGGCTACTTAGAGGCGATCTCTGCTTAACTTACAAAGCATTGTCTGACCCAGCTCTGTTAGAAATGCTACATCTAAAGAAATCCCAATCCCTCTGCACCACATGCTTCATTACCACAATCAACAGAACAAGCTGGAGGGACAGGTTCATAACCCAGAGACTGCCCATGCTATGGAATAGACTTCCCATAATTGTCAAACAGACCACCTCACTGGACCTCTTCAAGAGAAATCTTGATGAGTGTATGGGAAATAGAAAATTCACCCCAGGATCACTCCAGTGGCTCTACTCAACAGAGGCACTGGGAACTAAGGTTGGGTGGCATGATGCCATGGTAATCCTATGGGCTAGGCTTGTAAAGGCTCTAGGGCCATTAGCCTAGTACACACCTATGAACCTATAATGGGACCAGTGAACAAATGTGGGGTACATGCAATATGGCTGTTATATGCAGCAGAATTCATAAAGGTCATGTCTTGACCTTTGTGGTATGACGCCAAAAAGATGTTTTGCTGACATTAGCACAGGTAAATAAAATATATTTATTCCAAGTGAGAAAGGGGACAAAGTCTTAGAAAAAAAATACTGCACAATAATTCCAGGAAGTGAAATGTCATTTAAAGATCACATGGGAAAACATCAGTAGTTGTAATTTATCTTTATGCCAAAGGATATAATGGCTAACCATGGGATGGATAAACAATCTGTTTCCAGGTTGAGGAATAGGATTTTTAAAAGGATTTTAGATGTAGTATTTATGATTCTAATCTTTTATGCTTCATGTTTAGGACATTAATAAACAGTACAAAATAGGTACTGGGGAATTAATGACAGTGATTTGAGTATGTATGCTTCTAAATACATGGTGTGAGTACTATCATTTAAGCACTCCAGCCAGTATGTGTGTTTCTTATTTGGTGTTCATTTTCCCTGCACCCCATGTCTGCCCTGCTTAGTTATTTTTCAGTGCAAATCTGAAGATAAAATTATCAGAAAGTTATTACCTGAATTGCCAGTAGATAAAGGCTTAATTCATTGATAAAAGATTAATTAAAGAGGGAACTGTTGAGTATATATTGAAATATCAAAAAATGTAAGTGTCAGAATAGATTTTTTCTAGCAGAATTATTTCAGACATTGCAACTGTCAAAATGGATTTCTATATTTCAGACTGGAAAACGGCTAGTTTTTGTAAAGCATGGGTGCAGCAACTATTATGTTGCCAATTTGAATAAAGGTCCTTTTTCTGCTTTGTTTTAAAACAAAGGAATATTATGGAACATTGCTTACCTGACAGAAGCAGTTGGAAACATAAATATTATGTCTTTATAGCTTGTCCTTTTCTTGTTACATGCTTTGTAATAAATTCTGCATTGTATGTATAAAAACAAGTTACTGCATGGATGAGATCATGGGAAAGCAGAACAGGTTACGAGAATATGCAGAGATGTAACTGCATTGACAGGTTCTTAATGAAGATTGCATATTTATTTTATTTATTTATTTATTTATTTTACATTTGTTGACCGGGATAGTCTGACTGGATATATGTCCATTTTCAGCGGAGGCCCAGGGAGAAAAGCTCCAAATACCAAAAAAGAGACATGTTTAGAAAACTATAGACAAAGAATACAGGCAGATATCAACATACACAATGAACAGACTTACATCTCATTGGCAGATATGTATCAGAAAATGTGAACATAGAATACAATCAGATTTCATAATTTACAATGCTTAAACATTCAAATGCTATGAGACATAGATACTTGGCTAAACAGCAGGTTGGGTAGCAAGACATGTATCAGTGAAGTTGTTATTCAGGTTTAGAACAAGAGCACAGCCAATGAGATGTGAGGTATTTTTTGAGTTCTCTTTTAAATAGGGGTAGTGAGGTTTCCTTGGTAACGGTAGCAGGGAGTAGATTCCAGATTTTACCGGTTGAGTTGGAAAATATAGCATCGCCTGCAGAGTTGTTGGATTTTTGGGTCAGTTTCAATAGTTTATCAGCTGAGCGTAATGGCCTGGGAGCACTATGAGGGGTAAGAATATTTTTGAGGGCAGGGCTGTTATCAGGTTGATGGAGTATTTTATGTGCTACTATAAGCTGGTTGAACTGTAGAAGGGTAGGATACTCTAGCCAACCTTTGAGGTTCTGGCAATGGTGGGTCCTAAAAGCCATGCCAGTAGCGAATCTGGCTATATGATTGTAACATCCTGATAATTTGTTGAGATCAGTTTTGGATAGGTTGGTGAGTACAGGGGAGGCATACATAAGGGTAGAGAGGAGGTGTGATCTTGCAATAGCTACCCTTGCTGGGGGGGGGGGGGGTAAGGAAAGGTGTGGCTCTGTACAGGGAGCCAAATTTTTTTGTTGACGGACTTAATAGTGTGATTTACATGTTTATCAGATTTAAGGTTGTTGTCTATTATTATGCCTAGAAGCTTTGTATGGTCATCAGGGGAGATAATAGTGTCATTGCTAGATTTGATGTTGAAGGAAGGAGGAGAAATTCTACGGTTACGGGAGAAAAGTAGTAGCTTGGTTTTGTTAAGATTTAGAAGCAGGCAGCAATTAGCTAGCCATGTTTCTACTGTGCTGAAAGTGGTCTGGGTGAGGGTTAAAAGTTGTGTAGGAGAGGAGCCGGAGCATATTAGCATTGAGTCATCTGCATACAGGATGGAGGTGGCTCCTGGGAGGGTGGTGTGCAGATCACTGATAAAGACAGAGAAAAGAAAGGGACCTAGTATGGACCCTTGTGGGACACCTAGGGTTAGAGGAAGTTGGGATGACAGCTTGCTCTGCCATAAGACAGCCTGCTGTCTACCGTTTAGGTAGGAGTGAAACCATTGTATTGTGTGTTGGTCTAAACTGATGGTTTGTAGGGTATTGAGCAGTAGCTGATGGTTGACCATATTGAAAGCTTTTGAGACATCTAAGAAGAGTGCTGAAGATAGTTTGTTGTTGTTACAATGAAGATTGATGACAGAGAAAAATAGAAGAGCCATGGTGGTACTTTGGAATGGCCTAAAGCCGTGCTGAGAGTCGGCGAGCTTTCTGCTTTGAATAAGAAAGTGCATGATTTTTTGTGTATGCATCATTCCGTGATTTTAGCTAGAGGTGAAAGAATGGCTATAGGTCTAAAGTTAGATAATTCTGTGGAACTTCCTCCTTTATGAAGAGGTATAACAAGTGATATTTTCCATACTGCTAGGATGGATCCTTCTGAGATGGATCTGTTGATCAGAATAGAAATGGGAAGTGCTATGGCATCAGCTGCTTTTTGAAGATATTCAGCTGGGAGGTGGTCAGCAGCTAGTGTAGTAGGTTTTAGCTTTTTGAGTAAGGTTTGGATCAGGTTGGTAGGTGTGGTTTCAAAGGTAAAGGTCAGTTGGGTACTGGGTGGATCAGGGCTAGATGTGCCAGAGCTGGTGTTTGTGTCCAATGGAGTGAGATGGGTAGCTAGAGACTGGATAGTTTCAGTAAAGAAGGAGTTGAAGCTGTTTGCAATTTCTACAGGGGCTTTATCAAGGGCAGCTGATGGGGTAGGAGTGGCGGAGTGCCCTGGGTGGAGAAAATTGTTAATACCACCCCAGAACTTTTGAGGTTTTAGCTGATATTTTTGTTGTAGGAGGGTTTAGTGATTTTTTTTTTGTCTAGAATGACAGATTGTTGGTCTGATTCCTTAGCTGCCGGTATCTTACTTGGTTCATAGGGGCTTTGGTAACATGCCACTTGGCCCAGGCATTTTTTCTTAGTTTAATTTTGTTTTTTGTTTCTTTAGATAGCCACGGTGCAACTGTGGCTTTTACATGGATGGTACGGGTAGGAGCATGGCGGTTAAGGATAGCCAGAAATCTGGTATTGAAGTACTCAACTGCTTCTTGTAATGGGAGTCGTTTCAAGACATTCCAATTACTTGCTTTGAGTTCATTTGGGAAGTTGTCAATGTTAAAGTTCCTGACATTTCTTATAGCTTTGTAGGTGGGCTGGTTGGGAATGTCGGCTTTGAGCCTAATAATATAGGTAAGGCAGTGGTCACTTAGATCATCGGGTAATGTACCTGACTTGTACTTTTGGGGGTGGCTGTTAATAAGTATCCAGTCAAGGATACTGTCTTTGACTGTATTTTTGCTAAATCTGGTGGGGGTGGCAATGATCTGAGTAAACCAGTGGAGGTTTAAATGGGTGGAGGGAGTTTCAGAAGAACAGGTGTTCCAATCAGTGTTAAAGTCCCCATGACAATGGTTTCCTGGGGATAGTTAGAAGCTAGCCAATGTAAGATATTTTCTAGAGTATTATCATTCTTGCCAGGTGGAATATAAATGCAGACAATGTATCTGCATTTATTTTTGTTAATTATTAGTTTGGTGATGAGAATTTCTGCATTGCCAAACTGGGGTGGCTGTTGGGTGTCAATTGTTATTGTTAGGGTAGACTTGTATAGTACAGCTACCCTGTCACCTTTCCTGGAGATCTGGTCCAGTCTAAGGATGTTGTACTGTGGGGGGGGGGGGTTATCTCATTATCTTTGGTTATTGGTTTTAGCCAGGTTTCTGTGAGGCAGAGAATATCAGGGGAGTGAACAACTAAGAGTCCATGTAGGCTATAGATCTTGTTGTTTAGGCTTCTGATGTTGAGATGACAGACCAGAAATGAGTTTGGAAGTCTATCAATCTGGGTAGTACATATTGGGTTGTTAGATGGTGTGCTTGGATCTACTGTTGTGGATGGGCCAGGGTTGGGGTGGATGTCTCCATCCTTCATAAGATTATTTTTTAAGTTGCTTATGAGTCTTAAAAATTTGTTTTTGATTTTTTCGTACCTTTTGGTTTTTAAGCTAATGTAGAGGTATTTAGCTGGCTGATGGTAATTGGGGGAGAGGAATTGGGATAGGGAGTGGTTATGTGGTGGATAAACTTATTAAATGCTGGGTTGGTGTCTGAGAGTATGGGTATTGGATTTCAAAATGCTGTACATAGTCATATGAGCTTAGGTGATAAGGAATAAATAGCAGGGGTACTAAGGGTAGCAACATTAGTGTTTTAGCTGTAGTCATAGTAAATTACTAGGGTAGGGTCTGTATTGAGTGTATGTGGTGGATAAAAGATTAAAAAGAATAGAATAGCTATGGGTGGGTTAATTAGGATAGTGGGGTGGATAGAGGGTGTATTATTGTGCTAGGAGTTTGCTGGGTTCTAGGAGCACATGTAGTTGGTTAGCTAATTAAGGGGGCATGCCAGTGGTATTATAAATGTAGTACTACCAGGGGTGGGTGGGATATGGGGGCAGGATTGGGCGCGGAGTGATTGAAGTGAGCAAAGTGGGGCTAAACCAGTAAAGCAGATGCCTAGAGGCAGCATGTGCAGCTATGAGTTACAAGAACACTTTTTTGTTTCTTTTTATATGCCCAATACTCTGTTCCTAAGCCCTACTGTTAAATGAGTTACAAGCACTTGTTTTGTTTCTTTTTATATGCTCAATACTCTGTTCCTAGGCCCTACTCTTAAATACTACACAGTTCCCTGCCTGCTTCTCAATTTACAATGCAGAGAGCCCATTTTCCAATTCCCTTTTGTAGCATGCTTGTTTCACTTAGTTTATTGAGAAATGCACTGTTTGGAGGTGCAAAGCACACTATGCTCTTCTGATTGAATAGTAGAAAGCATGCTGTTTTTACCTTAATTGAGGAAGAAAGAAGGCTACAGGAAAGTCTAACTCTTCCAACCTAATGCTTATCAGTATAAACAGATTACAAGCGGGAGTTATGGGGACATTCATCAGTGCTTTGTTGGACCCAGTTTGTTAGGTTTACAGGTATCAAGGTATTTTAGTGGATACTGACCTTATTAAAACAAGTTCCGTGGTGGGGAAAGTCTTCCGTACTTGTTATTCCTGGAATGACCCTATATGCTTTTACAAACCATTCAGGGGGAGATGAGGTAGGAATACATTATTAAAACAGGTTCCGTGGTGGGGAAAGTCTTCCGTACATGTTGTTATTCCCGAAATATTTATTTATTTATTTATTTATTGCAGTTGGTTTACCAGGATAGTCCATTGGGCCATAAAGAACCCGTTTTCAATGGAGTCCTGGGGAGAAAAGCTCCAAAACAAAATATACATTCAACATTTGACAGTGACAATCTAGGTATAGAGAGTTATTAAAAATATGTAGGCAGAATAAAAATAAAACTAATCACATATAGAATACAGTCATAACAGTTAATACATTAAGAAGGAACCTACTGGTAATAGAATAAATGTAAACATTAATACAGATTAGCTAACAAACATAGTAGCTACGTAAAGTAGGATATGGTATTGAAGGAGATTAAGTAGAGTTAGTTATATGGGGTGGGAGCAAGAGCATTCCCACTGTGATGCTAGATGTAAGAAAAGAGACTTTTTGAAGGTAGAGTGGTTAGAGGTGGTGCGGATGAGTGGAGGTAGGGAGTTCCAGAGGCGAGGCTGAAGGAAAGAAGATTTTTGCCTGGGGGATGAGTAGGTTTGTGCACTTCTAGTAGATTTTGATTATTTGACCTTAGATCTCTGTTAGGTAGGTGCTTTTTAAAGGCAGAGGAAAGGGAGGGACAGAGGGAGGGGTTGAGAATAAGCTTATGGGCTAGAGTTAGTTGAGTGTAAGTTAGTTGATTGGTAAGTTCTAGCCATTTTAGTTTATGGAGGGCGAAACAGTGGTGAGTGGAGGACTTTTGGCTGGTGGCGAATTTTGCAATTTTGTTATAGCAGGAGGTAAGCTGTTTTTTTAACAAGGACTGAAGATTAGTTAGTAGTGGGGTGCCATAGAGAAGGGATGGGATAAGGAAGGAAGTAGAGAGAGTGATTTTAGTGGCAGATGTGAGGTAGGCGTTCTGTCTATAAAGCATGCCAAGTTTTTGATGAGTTTTTTTGATGTTTATTTGTAGGTGGGAGTTAAATTTAAGTAGGTTGTCGATTTGGACCCCAAGTAGTTTGGTCTCTGATACTATTTCAAGAGGTGAGTTGTGTAGACTAGTAATTAAGAATGTACTCATGTTGGGAGGGAT
>NC_056745.1:223103089-223238089 GCF_019279795.1 Protopterus annectens
CAAATCAGTTTTCTATCATTTGATAGGGACCCATGTATATATATATATATATATGTGTGTGTGTGTGTGTGTGTGTGTGTGTGTGTGTTTATGTACGCTGACAGGTTTATGAAGGGTCACAGGGGGACTTCCCCTCTGCAAAAACACTAAGTCCTCTTATTTCAGTCATAATGAAAAGGCTGAGTGCGCAGTCAGCTTTCTCAGTTGCTGATGCTGCAGTCTCAGCTCTTTTTGACTTGCGTGCCATACACTCGGTCTGTGGTATAATGGCATGGTTAATAGCTTGTTTGTGTCTTTTGGCTTTTCCCGGTTAGGGGTCGCCACAGCGGAACTCTGGTCCGTTAATGATTGGTAGTGGATTTAGTATGAGCTTTATTTATTTCCTTTGTTAATCATGTACATGATCTGGACATACACACTGTCACAGCCCAAGCCAAATGACAATGACAAACATACAGAAATATATACATAAAACAAGAGCAAACTTTATATATATAAATTGGCTAGAATTCCCACAACAACTAACCTATACCCAACTTGTCTTTATTTACCAACTAATATATGAGCCAAACAGAACCCCAGCCCTACAACAATTACTCCAACCATATGCCAACACTCGGCAACTCCGATCCTCACACAAAACACTCCTCCAAGTATCTAAAAGCAACAAGAAAGCCGGGGACGCTCTCTACTCCCACCACATTTCTAAACTTTGGAACTCAATCCTAAACGCTACCAACCTACACCAATTCAAAACTCTGCTCAAAGACCACCTCACTAACAACTGGCTCTGCTCCTGCACCAAGCCACGCTAATACCACATAAGCTCACATCAAATTTCATCTCCTAGATTTTATAGTCTCCATGTATACCCCACTCCCACTTGTTAACACCACCTATCAGCTACCTACAATATGAGTATAATTTGATATTTTTTTTTGTAAGGGTATAAATATGTACACTTATTAAAGTATACTAAAATGATCAACTAAAGATGGACCCCTGCCCTCAAAAAAAAAAAAAAATATATATATATATATATATATATATAGATAGATAGATATATGACTTTACTATATTTTAATAACTTTCTCCTTTGTATATTGTACTTTCTTTATTGTCTCTATATATTTCTGTTAAATTCTATGTAAAACCGACACTGTACCTGTCAATGTTGTTCTTGTTTTATTGGCTCACACTAGACGGACTATCCCGGTCAACAAATGTAAAATAAATATATACACATACACACACACACACACACACACACACACACACACACACACAGGCACATGCACGCACACACACACACACACACACACACACACACACACACACACACACACACACACATACACACGCACATGCTCACACACTACTGAACGAGATAGATGCATAGTTATTACCTCAGCATTTCATTTATCCTAAACAAGTATAACACACACAATAAATTGGAAAAATAAGAAAAACATTCACTAAAAAATAGTTTAAAAACAAATTGTGATGATGAGATGACAATGAAGATGAAGATGCCAGTTATGATGTGGATTGCATTTATACTCTTAACATTTCACCTTCTAAAACAAATGTTACAGATTTTCAAAATTATATCAGCAATCATGGAATGAATTTCTGAGTCACAAACCAATGGTAAAGCCACTACAAGTCCTGTAAGGATATATGCATATAGAATGGAATGTTTGCAGATATGGTTTATTGGGACCCTACGACAGCAGAATTTGTGTGTCTGCAACATGAGATTTAGCATACAGATTTTTTACAGTGCATTATATGCTTTTAAGGGAATGGGTAAGTGTGTTCTGTAGAATGGAAACAGGAAAGTAGTTAATTCAGGATGTGCTGGTGCAGGCAAAGTAATTAGTGTCACAGTCCTGGGTATTGAGTAGTTTGAAGAGAAGTGCCCAATGTGCACATCTGACAGCTGGAAAATTTAGCTTGTTAACTGGTAATACATAAATGCATGACTGCAGCCATTTCCACCAAGGATGAGTGATGTCACAATGTCATTATATTAAGATGTTACTAAATTTCTCAGAAAATGATATTAATTTAATGGCTTTATGTCTCACTACTTACTGTTATTTAGCAGTTATGCAGAATATCATATGTGTACATACATACACATAACGTGTGTTTAAATTTTTAATTCCATTTAATTTAAAACCTTTGTCAACTGTCCTGAAATCACTTCTGTTTACATTATTTGTGACTTTCTGTTCTGTATATGTAATTTATAATTTATGTAAAGATAATATTCATAATGCCTGTGCTCTAAACATTTGATTTCCTGCCCCTTGAAATCTGTGTGCACTAAACTTGGTTATATTGTATTTGTGATTCTGTTTTCTGTGAACAGTGTTCAAAACTGAGTCTGGGTCATGACTGAAAAGGGTATGCGGACCAGCCCACTTGCTGGTTAGGAACTTGATAAATTTGGTGATAATAACAATGATTAGGTGTTTTATCTGTTAGATGTATGCATGTTCCAGTCCTTTTCAAGGGAATTGACCAGGAGGTAACAGATGACAACTAGGTAGGTTAAAAAAGCAGCACAGAATCCATGGAATCACTTTTTTTTCTGAGAAGCAGACTTCAAGAAGTCCACTTATCTCCCTTCTTAAATGCAAGAGGTAGGGGAGGGAGTTAGATAGAGAAGATTGTAGGTCTTTCTGACCCTCTGGGGAGATTACCTTAAGGATCAGTAGGAATGCTTCTGTTCTATCCCAGGAGGTATTCACTTTTTTAGCTTTCTCATAAAGCGGTCAGGAATGATAACTAGCCTGTATCATGTTTATATACAGAAGGTCAAGGCTGGCATGTTAAATTTTATGGGGATGGGCTTGAAGGGATTTGGTATGAGCTCTTAAGTCAATTCCCTTCAATAAGTCTGATCCTGCCTCCCCTATTTGTACCATCTGACGTTTGCATGGAGAAAAGGATGGGCACATAGTGAGGCCTTCTGGTCTGCCGAAAGGTATGCCATGACGTCCCAGTCACTACTGCTCTTTGGGTACCTTAATCTCAGGAGAATTGCTTGCAAACAATAGGTATCATGTGGGTGATGAATGAGATGCCTTCCTTCCAACACCTTGCCTTCTGCACACGTTACCAACTGTCAGTCGTTCACAGGACATCCCCTGTTCAAAAAGCTGTGACCCGAGGAAAAAAAGTGAAAAATGGCAAAAATCCTAAGAATTTTGAGAAAATATACAGATTTGGTATAATGTTCCGCTGCAAGACTGTTAATAGAAACAACTACAGTTGTACAACAGGCTTTCCTTTAGTAATGAAGCAAAATCCTGCCCTTTACAACCCTTGGATAAGGACTGCCCAGCAATCTCATTTCAGTACAAAAAGTTCACCTTTGAGAAAAGGTGCCACGCCACCATCAGATAACCGACGATTTCAGTCTGGCTATTATACCTATCAACCTCTTAAAGCAATAACAACGGAGGGATAAATGCCCAAAAATAGAGACATTTTTAAAATATTGCTCTTACAAACTTAAAAGTTGACAGAATAACAAGTTTTACATTAACGTGAATTTTCTGAAGGGTATGAAGTCTGAAACTCAAATGCCTGCCATTATTTTCTGACTTGAGTCTGTGATTTGCCAGAATAAATATAATTTAATTTCATGAGAAACAGACCACAAATATAAGGCAAAAATCATCTGGACATCCTGCGAAAATCTGGACAGTTGAGAGGCATGTTGGCTATTTAGGAATAAATGCATCGCTGCGGCCATTTCCTCTTGCAGGTATTTATATGATTTATTAGGAAGGTATATTACAATCCAGAGGCAATGTAGCTTTCTACCGGTTCAATGAAGTCAAAAGGGTCGGTGGAAATGCGGATGGTATGTCATTTATAGAAAAATCTCCAGTAAGGGATTTTTTTCTAGCAATTATTATATAATTAAACTGGCGCAAACATAAAATCATTCTCAGAGAGATGTCACTCTTTTCTTTAGACTCATTATCTTATCGTCCGGTAATACGTCTTCACAATGAAAGGAAGATAAACCCAAATGTTTTCCATTATGAACTACTAATGCCATGTTTTTTTTTTTTTTTTTTTTGCTTTTTTAAGACAACAAGTAATCTCTTGCCAATTGTTTGTTCAACAGATTTTAGGGCATTTGTTACCAGTTGTCTAGGTCGTGATGAAGACCCTAGACCGTGGAGTGCACCGAGTGCTGCACATACACGGTGAGATCTGTCAACACAATCGCTTAAAGTTGTTATAGGGAGCGCAGCCTGCGGCTACGATTGAGTTAACACAACAGGCGCACAGCTTCGTGCGGTAGTAGTGAAAGAGGCGGGTTTGGTGTTAGGATCCAACTTGAATTTATGTTGAATGCACTGGATGGTACCTTCCTCGCCATGTGAATGTAGTTTGCCGAAGTGGATCCGTATGGTGTGAATACCCGCTTATGTACACCCGTGCTGAGAGCTGAGCTACTGCAGGGGCAGTTGCACGCCGAAACAGTCCTCGCGTGGCAAAGAATGGAGCGGCGCTGAGGGTCTCGAGGAAGGGTGCCTTGGCTCGTTGAACACATTTATTGGGAAGGGGCTCCAGCCGGTTATATCCACCAACATGCCCGGCAGTGACACTACCCTAGCAGTGGACAGGACTTACTCCGATCCGGAAAGGCGGCGGCCGAAAAAGAACATGGTGAGTAAATAATTGTAACTCTGAAGTTTGGAACGGGGACTCCGAGCAGGCAATGTAGGTTTTGCATGCTGCATCAAGGCATAAATTGTTGTGAGACAAAGAGAGGGTGCAAATGAAGCTATGCTTCCTAGTGCTGCTTTCTCCCATTAACCATGTTGGGAGAAGGAGGAGTCGTGAGGGGCTGCAGTGCCTCCCATACAGGCAATAGTGATTGTTTTCACGGATTGTGTGGTGAGAATTGATGACTAGTGTTTGCCCTACGACATTTGTTGTCATTCCAGGTATGGAACAGTTTGTTGTTCAGTGTCACTATCTGCATCACTGCATTTGGAGTACTCCTGAATGGTCACCAGGATGCATTCCCTTCGAACTGTTTTATGTCAGATGTACATGTGAAACATCACTATAGCCTTGTTGTGGGGTCCCCTTCACTCCCGCCATTTGGAAAAAAAAGTTTAAATGCCTTTAGTTCAGCTTCAGTATCAAACATGAAATCACTTAAAATTAAAGGAACTGCATGTAAATAATGACCGGTTTGAATGTTTGGTGGAGTGTTTCTTTCATCTCTTGGATGTATTAGTTTTCTATATCCTCTATTTACAGCAGCCCTTGTACTCGTTTAAAAAAGCGATAGGTGTATCCATCCTTATAATCTGTTGGCATATGTAATTAAATAAATATGTTTAGGCTGCGTGTTTAAACGGGTGTGTCTTCTTTTAGATACAAAGACTTAGATTTGTTGACAAGATTTGATTCTGCAGTGTAACCAAAAGCTAATATTTTAGCCATTAGAAGGAATTTCAGATGTTTGCTTGCAGTAAAGCTCTGAAGAGTTAGAGGAAGTGTAAACTCCTGTAACCTAGTTGTTGCTGTGTCACTGTTTTGATTTTAAAGGAGGGAAAAAAAGATTATGATAAACTGTTGCATTCACAATACAAAAATAAGATTATCTTCAAAGAAAGACAGAAGTACAGCTGGTTGTTTAATGGGACCATGTTTTGTTCAGGCAGGTTTTTTATTTTGGTAACTTTTTTGTACTCTTTGTAGGAATGTCTTAAAATGAATTGTTGTTGAAGCCACAGAAACGGAGGTGTTTTTGCACTCCTTATTTAGTACTGTTTGTTGGGCTGCCCTTGTGTTGTCCGGGTCTGAATGCTTTGCCCCTGGGATTTTTAATAGTATATTATATTCAGTAGTGCCATGGTGTCGATCCAAAAACTTTGGCTTTATACTAATTTGAGAATCCACTGTCCTTTGGATAAGACATTAAATCAGACTGAGTTGGTGATAGCTGAGATGGATGTAAAAGATCCAATGGAAGTAGGGGAATTTCCCCTGTGCCCTGGCTAAATTACCTTAGTCATTATCAATCCCACCTCCAGTCTGTACTGAACAGAGGCTTACTAGCCTAGTGGGATTAATCTTCTCTCCAATGAAAAGAGGCCACTGGCCTAGCGTGATTAAACAGGTCAACAAAAAGAGAGACATCTACATAAAAAAAAAAATCTGCTATATTTTTTAAATGAAAAATGCTTTTCTGTCTTACTCACTTAGGAATTTTTTCTAATTATTGTTGACAAATGTTAACAGTTCATTTTCACGAGTGTTTGAGAGGTGATGCTGTTGACCTAATTGCTCACTTAAATGCTTAGAGCTGATCCTTGATGTAATCCCACCTCCACCTTAAACGCATCCGTCACTAAACACCGCAGACCTCACCACTGTCACACTACCCTCGTACATATCCTGTACCACTCATATATTTCTCTGACACTCCCAACTTCCTCATACAATACCACAGCTCCTCACTAGGCACTCTGTCATATGCTTTCTCTAAGTCCACAAAGACACAATGCAATTTCTCCTTCTGAGCTTATCTATATTTCTCCACCATCACTCTCTTAGAGCAAACATCGCATCTGTAGTGCTCTTTCCCAGCATGAAACCATACTGCTTATCACCGATCATCATCTCCCTTTTGAACCTAGCTTCCACTACTCTTTCCCATAACTTCAAGCTGTGACTGATCAGTTTTATCCCACTGTTGTTACTACAGCTCTGTGCCTCACCCTTATTCTTAAAGATAGGTACCAAAACACTTTTTCTAAACTCCTCAGGCATCCTCTGACTTTCCAAGATTTCATTAAACAATCTAGATAAAAACTCCACTGCCATTTCTCCTAAGCACCTCCATGCTTCCACTGGTATGTCATCTGGACTAACAGCCTTTCCAGTCTTCATCCTCTTCATAGCTGTACGTACTTCCTCCTTGCTAATCTGTTTCACTTCCTGATTCACTATCCACATCATCCAACCTTCTCTCTCTCTCTCATTTTTTTCAGTAATTAATGTTTATAATTTAGCAAAATTTGTAATTTTAGGCACTTTAATATATGCTGGTTACAGTGAAAAAAGTTTCTGTGCACCTTTTTTAATTTAGCAAAATTTGTAATTTTAGGCAATTTAATATATGCTGGTTATAGTGAAAAAAGTTTCTGTGCACTTTTTTTAACACAAGTTAAGATTTTTAACTGGATAACTTCTGCAGAAGTAGCATTTTCTGTCCTTTTGAAATCCTTGTTTGGTCTTCAAGCTAGAAAATGCAGACGTTTTCTTTTAACATTTTTCTTCTTTTGTGTGAACATCAATGTGTGCATGAGTATAATGCACATATTATATGTGTATCTACACACACAGTACACAAACGCATTTCCATTTATTTTTGCATATCATGATAACTCTGTCCACAATAACCAAATCTAGATATTAAAGAAACTACACAATGTACAAAAACAGACATTTTCATAAAATGTTAATTTTCCAAATTATATGACCTGGGAGAGGTACATCCTACATATTTACAATTTTACACTTTCAATCCAGCTGAGCAGAGGATTATAGTCTTTGGATTGCCTAGCTGTATAAAAGGAGAATTAGACATCACCAAAGTAAAAAAAAAAAAAAAAGAGCAGTTCCCCTGTGAAGTTTCTGGAATGCCTGTGCAGTTTACATAAGATGAGCACAACCCATTTCCAGTGTTTCGCTGAGGCTGTTTGGGTGGCATTCTTTCATGTTTGCTGCTGCTTTACTGACATTTTTGCCATTGATTTCAAAGCAGCTAAACTGGATTAATGCACTTCAGCTTTTGATAGCACTCTCTCTCTCTCTCTCTCTCATTCATAGGTTCATAGGTAGGTACTAGGCTATCGGCCCTGGGGCCTATACAAGCCCAGCCAAAAAGGTATCCTGGCTTTCGCCACCCAAGAAAATGATTTTCCTGTGCCCCTGTCGAGCAGAGCCACAGAGGTGATCCCTGGGGTGAATTTCCTATTTCCCATCCAATCATCAAGATTTTTCTTGAAGAGTGCTAATGAGGAGCTTTGTTTGATATAGATAGGTAGTTTACTCCAGAGTATGGGAAGTCTCTGAGACAGGAATCCATCCCTCCGGCATGTTCTGTTTAATGTGGTGACAAGGTTTAGGTCCCTAGAGCATGTAGCTCGGAGGGACTGGGATTTCTTTAAGTGGAGCATGTCCAACAGCTCTGGGTTTGACATAGCTTTGTATGTTGGGCAGAGATCACCTCTGGGTAGGCGATATGCAACGGAGTAAAGCTGGAGTTTTTTGAAACGGTCTGCAAAGGGCATCTGTTTGAGGCCAGTAATTCTCTTTGTGAGGTATTTCTGTGGCCTTTCCAGTTGTTGTAGATGTCTTGTGAGGTACATACCAAAAGGGGCGTTGTAGTCTATAATGGGTCTAATGAGTGACGAGTAGAAGGGAGCAATGACCTCTTTTTTCCTGGATGAGAAACCTTTTATGATGAGGTGTGCCACGTAGAAGGATTTCCTGACTACTGTGGTAATGTGATTATCAAAGGAGAGACTACTGTCCACCTGTGTCCCACCTGTGTCCCAAGGTCTGTTATCACACTTTCGGTGTTAAGTAGACTACCACCTATGTGGTAGCTCATGGGTACAGAGTTTTTACCAAAGGGGATGACAATGCATTTTTTGGCATTGAGCTTGAGGCCATGGCTTTGACACCAGGCATCTGTCTCAGTGAGGCCCTTTTGTAGAATGTCCACATTGTTAGGAGTTTCAATTATGGCTCCTAGTTTGCAGTCGTCTGCGAACTTCGTTATTCAAAGACCTTCTGTGTTAGCCTGTACTTCAGAAAAGTAGATAAACCGGAGAGGACCCAGGACTGAACCCTGTGGTACTCCACTTGTCACTGGTCTGAAGTCGGATTTGGAGTCTGCTACTTTCACAGTGTGGTTTCTGTCAGTGAGCCATTTGGGGTAGTGACACCCTTCCTGAAGATTTATAGTCATCATAATTAACTCATTGCAGTGGCCTAGAAATGGCAGTGAGCCAGTTGGGGTAGTGACACCCTTCCTGAAGATTTATTGTCATTATAATTAACTCATTGCAGTGGCCTAGAAATGGCAACCAAACTTTATAATTCATACTGCCCTTCAAATAACAAAAAAAAAATTTTGATTGATCTTTTCCACAAATTCTGTCACTGGGTTCTCTGATGTATATGGTTTTCAATAAGGAAGGTCATTTTGATGAAATTTATACAGTATCACCACTAAGCTGCTGACATCTACACTCTCACTGAGATCACATATTTGAATCACCACACATAGTCTGATTGGACCACAGTTGGCTTGTGTTTAATCCAAGGAAGTCTAAAGCTGGTATGCGTGTGATAATCTTGGTCCCCAGTGAGGGTGCTTACCTTGTTCTTTTATTATGGAGGAGATTGACTGGAGTCTATTTTGAAGCTCTGGAACTTAGTTACTCCATGTATTCCAAAGGGGCCCGGCTGACAGCATTTGTTAAGATGTATTACTGCCATTTTAGGAATGCCTCCAGTAACAAGTCTGCTGCTATGTTATTATCTTAGAATCTGTAATTCAAGCCCTAGTTTCTTTCTTATTGGGCTACTTCAGTGTTGTTTTTTGTGGGTTTACTGATAATGACCTAAGAAACTCTAAAGAAATATAGTGCTCTGCAGGCACATTTTTAACTTGAATTTTGTGTTTCGGATTGTGTGTGTTTTGCATTTGCACTGGCTACCAGTAGCAAGAAGGTCTATCTTTAAGTTTCTTGTGTTTGCCTACATAGCCCTTCCATACCCACCTGTATTAAGGCACTTAAAATCCTGTGGGTTTGGTATGTTCAAAGTGTTCTGGTTGTGACAGGTTCCTGATGATTTCCATAATCTTTTAGAAACATTGTGTAGGTAATGTTTTGCTTGCCTCTTGCCATTCTTGTGAAATTCACTACATTTAAGGCTTCAGACTTGTGAAATTTGAGGCCTACTTTTGGTGGCTTCTAAAATGCAAGTTTTACACATGGGGTTTACAGTTTACCTCGGCCTTCCCCACGGTCATTGAACAAAGTTATAGCTTTTAAAGACTCGTGACTTTATAATTTTATCTGCTTTATTTGCTTGTTAATGTTTCTGTCTGAGTATTTTGCTATTTATTATTTGAAATGGGCTTGAGTTCAGCATTTAGTTACGTAATATTTATTGCCCTTTGTTTATCAGGAAAGTCCAACTGGGAATGTAGACTCATTTTTAGCAGAGGCCAAAGGAGAAAAGCTCCATATTACATAAAATTCTTTTGCTTAGACCAAAGATGATACATGAATGTTTTCAGTTTAGATAGTTTACCATACAATACAATTAAAAATCATTGAGATAAATTCCTAGATAGACAGTAAAAAAATTATTAGTAATGGAATTTAAAGAAAAGATGAGCATTTCTAAACAGGCATTTTTGAATTTTGTTAACAGTTTTACCATATGCAGTAGGGGGGTGTTGATAAGAGATGTTTAGGGAAATGGAAGTAGATATCCTCATCTACTTCCATTGCCCTAAACATCTCTTAAGTAGATACCTGTATGGGTGGCCACGGTGGTGCAGCAGTTAGCGTTGCTGCCTCACAGCAAGAGGTTCTCCGGTTTGATTCTCGGCTGGGGTGCCTTTTGCCAGAGTCTGCATGTCCTTCCTGTGGTCGCGTAGGTTTCCTCTGGGTGCTCCAGTTTCCTCCCACATCCCAAAGACATGCTGTAGGCAGATTGGACACTCTAAATTGGCCATAGGTGTGAGTGCATGCGTGTGTGTGCCTTCTGTGGAAGGTTGGGCTCCAGGCTGGCAACTCACCACTATAAAATTCCAATGCCGATCATGAGCGGACAGGCGATCCGGCGTGGCAACCCCTACCCGGGAAAAAGCCAAAAGAAGAAGAAGTAGATACCTACATGTAGTAATGAGAGGTAAGAAGAAACAGCAAAGGAAAAAGTGAGGTCAATACGGTGTTGGGTAGTATAAAAGTGAACATGAGATAGAGCTGTTACTTCAGATTGGAAGTATTAACAGTAGGTTGGTAAAGAAGAAATTTCTTGTGGTGGGAATTGGGCAGGATGTGAACATGAACAAAGCCAGGAAGAGGTGAGGTGTGGTTTTAGTTTTTGCTTAAAACTCACTGTGCAGCTATCCTGTTTTGAAGAGATGGGCATGGCATTTCATTGCCTGATGATCTAGGAAGGGGAGCCCCCTGCTATGTTGCAGAATTTTGAGATGGTTAGCAGGCTTTTGTTAGAAGAGCAAAGCTTCATGGTAGGGAATATTGTTTGAGAATGTTTTTAAGTTTTTTTTTTTTTCCCAAATATTTTTTATTAAGATAAGTAATTTGTTTATAACAATAACATATGGAAGATAAAAATTGAACAAGGAGTAAACAACTATATACATTATTTAGAGAGGCCTGGAAAAGTTACTAAAATAAGGCAGTGGAAACAGATTTGCACAATAACTATATAAAATATTTCAGAAAGAACCAGTATCCATATGAAATGTCTCAATAAACGAAGAAACCTTTATCCAAAGTTTATTGGTAACACTCCTAGGGTGTATTCTGACTTCTTTGGTTTTGACTTCTTTGGATATCCCTTCTTCTAGGATAGCTAGGAAATCTTCAAACGTTGGAGGAAGTAGTAGACTTCCATTTTCTAGTTATACACTTTCTATCAAGCACTAGTACTGCCATAAAAGATACGAGTCAGAGTTATTCATAATAAAACATTCATTAACATTAAAAAATATTGTTTTGGATAAATAAAAAGTATCAGTAAATAAATCTTTAGAAATGATTTAAACAGGAAAATTCATGAAAGATGTGGAACCAACCCGCTTTGCAAGAAGATGAGCATCTCAAGAAAATGACATTTCCAGATTTATTAAACTTAGCTATTCTCTCAGGGTTTAAGAAAGCTCTGTGTAGGAATTTCCAAGTAATAATGCCCCAATACTGACTTCATGATGTGAATTTTAATAGTTTGGTTTTCTGTACCCGAGTATAATTGGAAGAGATACCTCTGATTATTGTATTCCAATGTTTATTAGTTAAGGTGTTTTTTATATTTTATTAGAATAACATATAATTTGGAGATAATGTTGTTGAAGTTAAGGTTGTTGTATATTAATTCAGATATATAGAACATTAGAGGGGGGCTCCATATAAGAAGAGTTGGTAAAGATTCTGCAAAGATCTTGTGAATAATTTGATATACTTTGTAATAGTAGTCAGTCTTGTGATGACAAATTATATATATTAATATGTTGGGTCGACATAATTTCTAGGATGTTTGAACAATATTTCCAACATAGAATATTTTTATTCTCCCATTCATTAAAAAGGTGAAAATATAACTTATTTGGGAAGTTTTTTTGTGATTTTAAAAGGAACTAATACATTAAACCAAATTTTAATGTCAGTGTTAGAGTTTACAGTTATCCTAAAGTTGTTAAAAATGTTATATTCCAGCAAATACGAATTACACAGGAGATAGATAAAAACAAATCAAATTTTAATGACACGTTGAACAACAGATAAGCGCTTTCGCAGTAAGCTTCAGCAGATCTAACATACAACTCAAAGATACACCAGTTAAAAATAGACCACAGTCAATCAATCTAAAGTGCATCCAAGTAAATTAGGTGCCATGGTAACAGCATGATACAACTGTAAAGGAGAAATGTCCAAAATAAAAAACAAGATAAAACAATTGATATCTACATATAAAGTATCATACATAAAAAGTACATAAATACAGTAACACATACTTATAAACTCGAGTGCATTCAGTCATGTTACCTAGTGCTGATCCTGACTGCATTTTAAAGCTTGCATTATGTTAGAGAGAGAGCTGGTGAACCAAGGAAGAGGTGCCCGAGGTACAGATAGTGATGCTAGTTCATTAACAGCTAGCGGGATGCAGTGTTGAATACTTTTGCCATATCGAGGAAATGAGACGATATTAGGTTGCCATTGTTTCTGTCTGTATTTATGGTTTCAGTGAAACTAAGCAGGGCAGTTGTGCTGTGGTGAGGTCATAAACTGTGTTATATGGGGGAGAGACATTTTTTTTTTAATTTTTTTGGTTAGGTAGGTTAGTATTTGGAAGTGAATGCATGTTTCTAATTTATTTAACATTTGTTGATAGTCAGACTTTCCCAATGTTCAGAATAGGCCTGGGGAGAAATGGTCCAGACGCATGTCTTTAGATTGCGGGAGGAAAGTGGAGTATCTGGAGGAAACCCACTCAAATGCAGGGAGGACATGGAGACTCCAAACAGAAGGCACCCCAGCCAAGAATCGAACTGTAGAAACTCTTACTGTGAGTCAACAACGTTAACCGCTGCACCACTGCAGGTGGATAGGTGGAGTAGAATTGCTATGGGTCGGTAGTTATGTCAATGGCAGTTCTGCCCTTGTGTAGTAGTTTGATGTAAGGTTTTTTTCATGATGGATGGGACATCTTTTCTGTGATGGATCTATTGATAAGTAAACGGCGTTTGCTAGTGTGTTGGCTGCAATTTTCATGTATTCAGTTGGTAGGTTTTTTGCTGGAAGGAGTGTGATTTTTAGTTGTTGGAGTTTTTTTTGATAGAAGTTGGTACTGGCTGAAAGGAAAAAAAAAGAGAGGTGATGCGAGTCTCTGTGGGAGGCTGGTGAGGGAGAAGGGAGGTTTGGTTTCTAGTAGAGTGAGGACAGATGTAATAAAGTGAGTGTTAAATTTGGAGGTTATGTGGTTGGCATTGTTGGTGGTGGGAGCTTGAGTGACAGTACGCCCAGGGTACAGTAATATTTTTATAGAAGTCCAGAATTGCTTGGAATGAGTGAAAGTAGCTTTTTGTCTGCTCTGCCATTTGGTTTATAAGTATTTTCTAAGTTGTTTGAAAATATGCTGCTTTTGTTGTGTTTTATCTTTGCTTCATGTTTTTCAGACTTTGTCTCTGTTCAGCATGAGGTATCTAGTTACTTTGCACTGTAATTTATTAATCAATTAACAATAATAATCCATACATTTTTGGTGTTAGGCCAGAAGATCATTAACACATAACTGTGATATGCGTCTGTTTCCAATTGCTGACTTGCTGTATCTGCTTATTGTGCGTTCTTTCTGGACACTCCACACACGCACGAAGAGCATCTTGCCATGCCTGTTGTAAATGTATGGTGATCTGTAGAGTGACAGTCTCACAGACACCAGGCTGTAAGGGCTGAAGGGTGTTGTAACTACAGTCCATGACACTAAGTGTACAAGACAGTTGTGCTGCCCTAGGAAATGTCCTTATGATCTTGGCAAGGGCTGCAGCTATTTAATGAAATTGGATGATTTCACTTCACAGCCAAGATTTGGAATGCACTTCTGGCCATGACAAAGAGCACTGTTATGCACCTCTGCACAGGGATCAGAGCTATACATCATGTTTTGGGATACACTTGCATGTATCAAGGCAGCAGGATGTCTGATGCATGATAAGAGTGCTGCCATTTCATGGTGCTTAGTGCCTGTAAATGGTCTCCTATTCACTGGCACTGTTGTATATATGTTAACACATTTGCTACCTGTTCTTTACCTGTCTGTACGTTGCCATTAGCTAGACTGTAATGCCAGATATAATGGAAGTGTCTTCTGTCAGGTTTTACTTTTCCAGGTCTCATGTTTTGCAGCATAATGCAGTATGCTGTAGTCATGCAGTATGTATGCTGTCTGCACAGGCATGACTCTTGTTTCCTAACATGCTTGATGGAATATGCCAGCTACAATTACATATACCTGATACAGCTTTTACTAAGGTACAAATGAGTGATAACTTTCTGCTGTTAGTTTTAAATCTCTTTTCAAGGGGTATTGGCATTTTCCTGGAATTTTGCCTTTGCACATTAGATGGCATGTCTTTGAATTCTGCCATATATAATGTCACTTTTTAAATATTTAATAAGTTACATTGAGTAGTTAAGGTGAGAAGACTGAAGAACATTTGCCAAATTTAAAAATAAGCATACCAAAATGATTATTTGGGTATAAGACTTCTAGTAAATGCTATACTTGGTGGGAGTATATTGTTGATAAACAGCAGAGTAGAAAACAAAACAAGATAAAACGAAGTGTTTTAGACAACATTTGTTTTTAAAGAAAAAAAAATAGATAACAGAAATCAAACAACAAATGCAGGCAGGAATTTTGGGCATACAAAGTATAATTATCTAAACCTGTACAAATTACTAACTCAGCATTAACCTGTATATTATGTCAAATGAAAAGGGAGAATAGAACAAATTACTATGACTGAGTTAATGAAAGAAAATTGAAAACATGTCCAATATTGCTAAAGTACTATAAGGACTTTAGAATTAGGAAGCATTTATTTATTTTTAGGTTTCAGTATGACTTGTCAAGATGAAACCAATGAAGGCATCTGTATGAAGCAAAACAAGTGCTTTTTGCAGGAAGCAAGTACCCCTGCACCACCCTTGTGGAGGGCTTATAGCCAATATGTTATTTGTTAACTCCGTGGTGTCACAGCCATGGAGAAAAATGAAAAGCCCAAAACTCTGCATCACTGTCAGTACATAAATACAAACAACACTGGCAGTAATTCAATGTGCAGAAAATTGACTGACAAGTTTCAGATTGCAAAAGTATAGTCAATGAGTTAAACCTTTATCCAGTTTGCACTTGACTTGCAGTAAGGAATCCATAATTGTATATCTGCCTTAATTAAGTTAAGAAAGCTGAGAAAACTTGGTGACACAAACTGGCAGAAAATTTAAAGTAAAAGATTTTATAGTGTGGAACACCAATGGGTGATGTTTACCTTCTAGAAGAAAAATATTGGCTTTAATTAAAATTATTGAAAGGGTATAGATTCACTCCACATGTAGATCATAATAAAAAAAATCAGCCTCTCGTATAACCACAACCCTAATGAAATGTTATTTTATGAGTATATTCATTGGAGACTCTGTAGCTTAGTTAACATAGATAGGAAATATTTAAGCAAGGTATTATTAAAAATCATGAAGGCAAGTGCAACAAGAGGCAGGAGGATCAAAACAGCTGGTTTTAGTAAACTACATAAGAAACCAGCTGTTTTAACATACAAATGTGAAGTGTGTTTTTTAAATATGTTTGTCAGTTTGTTTTTATTCACGAGTCCTGCAATGAATGAAATGAGGGAGAATCTCTCTTAAAAATCAAAGAATTTTCAGCAAGAGTGCCGTTTAACCCTTGTATTTATAGTCTGTATTGTGAAGCCTTATTACATTTTTTGACCTTTTTAATTTGTGAAATGTACTGCATATGCTAATGTAGCCATCATTCAACTGATGTACAAAAATTAAAATTTGAAGAAAATACAAATTTAAACCCCCCCAGGAGTCAAAATTAAGAAAACTAATGCAACTTTATTAAGAAAGACCTGTTCTTTCTACAGTTCTCAAACTTTTAAACTTCATCAGAAATTGGCAAACACTGGCTTGCTTTAATCCATTCAGTTATATAGCAACCAATTAGTCCATGCCCGCCAAAATTCAAACCACTACTTGTGTATCTTTGGATTCCGCTATGGCTAACAGCACACCAGATAACTCGTTGGACAACATACCTGGGATTTTCAACCGTCCACAAGAAGGAGATAGTGGATCAGGTAATGAACTTTCTATTTTGGTCCAGCTTCTCTCTCAAAAACTTGATCATATGAATGAGAGGCTCGACCTAGTTATGGCAGTGCAGCAAAGCAAGACATTACAGGACCGAATGGTCGTGTCAACAACGGAGCAGCATAGACAATCAGAACAGAACTGTTTATCATGTAATGATATGGGGCAAGTCGAAGGAAGAGACATTACACCGGGGCAAAGAATTAATTTACGCACATCTGCACAAGGAGCAACTGCAAATGTTCCATTAACACAACAGCCACAACAAATTCAGATATCTAATACAAGCAAAGATTACAGAATACAACTGGAAGATGATGCTAATAACACTAGCCAATTTAGAGAGAATAATGGAACAAGTTCTAATAATCACATACGTGCTTCGCCTTTACCAATCAATTCAACGATCAACTTGAAAGATTGGTTAATGGCACCAATGGGATTATGGGAAAATAATACAATAAATGATGGAATAGCACAAGAAAGTGAAAGAGAAGTACCATTATCGGAGCTATTGAATAACTTAGATTCGAGCATGTTAAAATATAAGAAATTAGGTCTGGAAATTGAATATTTTCATGAATGTCTAAGATTAGAAATCGTCCCTAATGGACTTAGAACCAGGAAATATCCTACGGGGTTAATACCAGGTTCTTCATTCCATCAGGATTTGATTAAATTATTTAATCAAAATGGGTTACATTTATTGGAGACGATGATAAAACATTATACATCTACGATGAAAGACTTGGAATGTGAAATAGAAAATATAGACAAACAAATCAAGTCACATGTTGATTTCTTAAGATATAATTATGACTATCAATGATGCTTTCATAGCATCGAACAGCACTTGCAAAAGATAAGAATTAACAAGATTAAAAAAATACAAAGAGATCAAGCTCAATATAAAACTGGTACAGCATATCCTTTACCTCCTAAGACACATGTACAAGTAAAGCATCATGCATTCAACAACACACAAATAGAGGAGACTACTAGTAATGATCGAGTCGTAATACATGAAGAGTCACAAGAACAAGACATGCATGTTGATGGTGAATTAGATGAGGTACAGGAAGACAACATCAGAAGAAGTGATAGAATAAAGCAATGTAACATCAATAACCAGAACAATAATTTTAACAAGAATGGTAATAATAACCAACAACCATCCACATCCAATAAGGGACAGGGTTTTCCACGACGAAATCAACGAAAGCAATGGAACAGAAGGAAAAATCACAATTACAGGAGATAACATCTGATATAGAATCTAGCGGTGTGGTATTAGTAAAAAACGCACAGCAAGACTTTATAGTCTATAATTATTCATCGTTTACGGTTACCACACAATTAGCCAATATTTTAGCTAAATGTCTAACCTTTGTACCCTCCAGTAGAATGGATATAGCCCATACCATATGTGATATCAAGTTGTTTGTAAGAAAATTGAATCTTAAACAACTTTTGGGTGATCAGGGCCCAATTAATAATCCATTGAGAGTAGCTAGTTGTTATAATCCACCCTTACATAACATACTTCACACATTTGAAAAAAATGTGTGAAATAGACGTGAGACAATTACATCAAGAAAAGCAAAAGTACTCCTATAATTTATCTAAAGAAGAGAGTGACAACAACAATACATTAATTTCAGCTGATGTCAGAATCATGAATCCAGATAAAGGAGGAGGAATAGTTATAATGGACATGGTGGATTATAAAAATAAACTAAACATCCATCTTACATCAGATGTTTATGAGAAATCATCAATTAATGAATACAACAAAGCTAATCAATTCATTAAAAGCTTGTTGAATGAATTATTCATAGAAGCGAGAATGGATATCCATCTCTTCAACTATTTAATGATAGAAGCACCAAAAGTACCAACTATATACGGAGTGCCAAAAATCCACAAAAGTATTCAGAATCCACCATTTAGACCAATAGTGGATGGTAGAAATGCTTCTACATATGCTTGTGCCAAATATGTGGATTTAATTCTTAAAAATATGTCATTAAGGATGAATGGATTACTAAGGATTCTAAGGATGAATGGATTACTAGGGATTCATGGAATTTTCTGGAAAAGATTAATAACTTAAAGTATCAGCAAGAGAATAATTTCATCTCAATTGATGTGAAAGAACTATATACTGGTATCCCTCACCAACAAGGCATTGAATGGGTACTAGAAAATATACGTAACAAATATGCACAAACAGATGAGATAGCTCTTGTAGGAGAATTGCTGGATATAATTCTGTCATATAACTTCATCTTATTTGACAAGCAATTCTATAAACAAACAAAAGGAGTTGCAATGGGATCCCCATGTGGATCGAGTTTTGCGAATCTAGTTATGTCCTATTAGGAGAAGAATTTCATCTTTAATAATATGGCATTCAAGGACAAAATAATTTTCTACGCTAGATTCATAGATGACATTTTAATAATTTTTCAAGGAAATGAAAATCAGGCAACAGACATGATAAACTTCTTCAATACGAGTGCAGTTTTTTGCGATTCACTCACACATTCAATGAAGAATTTATAGCTTATTTGGATGTGAGATTAATCAAGAACATACCAAACGAATGTTATGAAGCGAATATTTTTAGGAAATCAACTTACTCCAATAAATTCCTGCATTTCTCTAGCCAACATTCTATACGCCAGAAAAAATCGGTAGTAAAAGGACAACTTGTCAGGGCAGCACGTATGATTACAATTGATATAGAATTTGATAAAGAATGCTTGCTGTTAAAACACATGTTCACTAATAGACAATATCCTCCTAGTTTCCTGGATCCAATATTAGAAGAAGTCAAAACAAAAAGACAATTGGGCTACTTCATTCCCATATTAAAATGGAAAGATGTTACCATCTCAGATGCAGGAGGTCAAAATATCGTTGAAGCATATATAACACCAAGAGAAGCACCAAACAGTGAAAATTATAGTGCATCATGTATCCTAAGATATTCCATGGACTTTAACAGCATCAAAGATATAATACTTAAAAACTGGAATATGTTTAAAGATGACCATGTCTTAATGGTCAAGTTAGGATCGATGCCTAAAATTATATGTAGGAAAGGATCCAACCTAAAAAATATTTTGCAGAAAGATCATAATAATAGATCAGTAGTAATGAATAGAGGGATGGGACAATGTGGAAATTGCCCTTACTGTTGTTACATGTCTTCAGGTATTTCATCAGTTATTAATGGTTACAAAATTTACATAAAGAGGAAATTTAATTGTAACTCTAAAGGAATAGTGTATTTGGCCTCTTGTCAATGTTGCCCCTGTTTCTATATTGGTAAGACGGAGCGGAGGCTAAGAGACAGGGTGTATGAGCATATAAGAAGCATTAATTTACAAAAAGAAGACAATGCATTGTCAAGGCATGTAATGGAATATCCCAATCATAAATTTTGCTTTAAAGTTATATTTCAACTGAAGCAAGATATGAGAGAAGGTCCATTCAATTTACTGTTAGAGAAAAGTGAATTGTTATGGCAAATTAAATTGAATGCATTTACCTACCCCGGTCTAAATGAAAAATGTTCAATAAGTAGTTTGTTAAAACTTAGAAGCTTGGAAAGATAATCATTTATATATATATATATATTCAACAATCTTCATAAAAAATAAGAATAGATGATAACAATGCCCCATAGTCTATTTATTTGTTTGTTTGTTTGTTTATTTATTTATTTATTTATTTAATTAATTAATTTATTTAGTTAATTATTTATGGATGTTATATATACATCAATTATATTTTTAATATTTAATGTATTTCTAGTGTTTATGGTTCTATAACTGCCCATAATATACACAATACAAGCGTTACATAAAACAAACATATTTTAGTTATAATAGTTACAATTTTTATATCGTGTTAAAGAATTTAAATACTGATATGCAAGATATTTTATTATATAAATTTTATCATATAAATACATTTAAGGAAATGCTTACTGCTAATTTTTAATTTTTAATTTGTAACTTTTAACATTTAATACAAATTACGTACAATAATTTGTTCATAGTGATTGCCTTGCATAATATGCTGCACATATTTAATGGTTTATAAACATCCTTATTTATGTTTAAAATTAAAGTAAATGATTCTAAGTGAATTAGCCTAAAACAAACATTTTGGATGTCATATTGTTTAATAAAATCTAGTTCGTAATATGAATGACACTCAACTTTATTTATTTATATTCTTTTGATTTATATACGAGTATTCCGTGATTTAAAACACATTATCAACATACATACTGGAACAAGTTGGTCAATCAACTCGGGGGAAATATTTTAAATCAAATTAAAATAGACAACAAGAAATTCATTTAAGTAATTTTTATGTTATTTTTAAAAAGTCACATTTGTGAAATAAGAACTGTGGCTTTAAAGACTTGTTGTAGTGGTTTGAATTTTGGCAGGCACGGACTAATCGGTTGCTATATAACTGAATGGATTAAAGCAAGCCGGTGTTTGCCAATTTCTGATGAAGTTTAAACAAAGGTTTAAACGAAAAACGTGTGTAATTTTTTAGCGTTTAAAGCAATAAAGTGCCAAGTTTCAGGTTGCTGTGTGCGTAAGCAGATATGTTCAAAAATGCCATGTGTTATCCCCTTATCAAGTACGGCTTCTGGTCCATCTGAAGCACAATGACCACATTATGTACCCTAACTGATGCCGATCAAAATACGGACAAAGGCCTGTTAGCAGGATCATGTTTTGTTGGCCTGTACAAATCCTTGTGTCTCACTGAAAGATATGATTGCTTAATTCACTCATCAGCACAGAGTAGCCAAAGTTTAAGCTGGTTTCTGTTTTTACACCCCCCCATACAAAGGTATACCTCAAGGATCTATATTATTCCTATTGCTTTTCTCCTTTTTTATTAATACAGTGCTAGTAGATCTCCCTAAAATCAAAATCGTATACATTGCTAGTAGATCTCCCTAAAATCAAAATCATATTTGCTAGTAGATCTCCCTAGAATCAAAATCATATACATTGCTAGTAGATCTCCCTAAAATCAAAATCATATACATTGCTAGTAGATCTCCCTAAAATCAAAATCATATACATTGCTAGTAGATCTCCCTAAAATCAAAATCATACTCTACTATCAAGAATTGTTAATTTAATAGCAAATGCGTAATCTTTTATAAAAAAAAAAGAGAATGAGGTCTCCCACATGTCCACCTGACTTATCAATAACAAAGTCCTACTTAATGCTACAAGAACAAAGCAATGATTGTTGACACATAAACTTGCCAGCATTCCCAAAGATTGTGCTATTCAGTACAATCTCCACCTCCTTGAAACAGCCCAAGAGTTTAAATATGACCAAAACCTCGACTTCTACCATCAGTCAGTCTCCCTGCAAACCACAGCTAGCAGCACTTGTAGATTTCTCACCCTCCCTTCAAAGAAAGCACATTATTGTGATATCCTAACAAAGCTAGATGATCCACTGTACTATTGTCGTGTCTCACTCACAAACAGCAAAACACAATCGCCCCCCTGTTTTGCAAGTCAAGTAACCAAAAGTCAAACCAGGTCCCTGCTTTCCCCATTTGTAACATGGTCTGATGATAATTTAGGTGCACATAGCCCCTTTCCTTTCCCTTTGTATAGTACAGCAGTGGTTCTGATGTTTGTTTAGGTGTGTAGTACAGCAGTGGTTCTGATGTTTGTACAGCAGTGGCTCTGATGTTTGTTTAGGTGTGTAGTACAGCAGTGGCTCTGATGTTTGTACAGCAGTGGCTCTGATGTTTGTTTAGGTGTATAGTACAGCAGTGGTTCTGATGTTTGTTTAGGTGTGTAGTACAGCAGTGGTTCTGATGTTTGTACAGCAGTGGCTCTGATGTTTGTTTAGGTGTGTAGTACAGCAGTGGTTCTGATGTTTGTACAGCAGTGGCTCTGATGTTTGTTTAGGTGTATAGTACAGCAGTGGTTCTGATGTTTGTTTAGGTGTGTAGTACAGCAGTGGTTCTGATGTTTGTACAGCAGTGGCTCTGATGTTTGTTTAGGTGTGTAGTACAGCAGTGGCTCTGATGTTTGTACAGCAGTGGCTCTGATGTTTGTTTAGGTGTATAGTACAGCAGTGGTTCTGATGTTTGTTTAGGTGTATAGTACAGCAGTGGTTCTGATGTTTGTTTAGGTGTATAGTACAGCAGTGGTTCTGATGTATGTTTAGGTGTATAGTACAGCAGTGGTTCTGATGTTTGTTTAGGTGTATAGTACAGCAGTGGTTCTGATGTTTGTTTAGGTGTATAGTACAGCAGTGGTTCTGATGTTTGTTTAGGTGTATAGTACAGCAGTGGTTCTGATGTTTGTTTAGGTGTATAGTACAGCAGTGGCTCTGATGTTTGTTTAGGTGTATAGTACAGCAGTGGCTCTGATGTTTGTTTAGGTGTATAGTACAGCAGTGGCTCTGATGTTTGTTTAGGTGTATAGTACAGCAGTGGCTCTGATGTTTGTTTAGGTGTATAGTACAGCAGTGGCTCTGATGTTTGTTTAGGTGTATAGTACAGCAGTGGCTCTGATGTTTGTTTAGGTGTATAGTACAGCAGTGGCTCTGATGTTTGTTTAGGTGTATAGTACAGCAGTGGCTCTGATGTTTGTTTAGGTGTATAGTACAGCAGTGGCTCTGATGTTTGTTTAGGTGTATAGTACAGCAGTGGCTCTGATGTTTGTTTAGGTGTATAGTACAGCAGTGGCTCTGATGTTTGTTTAGGTGTATAGTACAGCAGTGGCTCTGATGTTTGTTTAGGTGTATAGTACAGCAGTGGCTCTGATGTTTGTTTAGGTGTATAGTACAGCAGTGGCTCTGATGTTTGTTTAGGTGTATAGTACAGCAGTGGCTCTGATGTTTGTTTAGGTGTATAGTACAGCAGTGGCTCTGATGTTTGTTTAGGTGTATAGTACAGCAGTGGCTCTGATGTTTGTTTAGGTGTATAGTACAGCAGTGGCTCTGATGTTTGTTTAGGTGTATAGTACAGCAGTGGCTCTGATGTTTGTTTAGGTGTATAGTACAGCAGTGGCTCTGATGTTTGTTTAGGTGTATAGTACAGCAGTGGCTCTGATGTTTGTTTAGGTGTATAGTACAGCAGTGGCTCTGATGTTTGTTTAGGTGTATAGTACAGCAGTGGCTCTGATGTTTGTTTAGGTGTATAGTACAGCAGTGGCTCTGATGTTTGTTTAGGTGTATAGTACAGCAGTGGCTCTGATGTTTGTTTAGGTGTATAGTACAGCAGTGGCTCTGATGTTTGTTTAGGTGTATAGTACAGCAGTGGCTCTGATGTTTGTTTAGGTGTATAGTACAGCAGTGGCTCTGATGTTTGTTTAGGTGTATAGTACAGCAGTGGCTCTGATGTTTGTTTAGGTGTATAGTACAGCAGTGGCTCTGATGTTTGTTTAGGTGTATAGTACAGCAGTGGCTCTGATGTTTGTTTAGGTGTATAGTACAGCAGTGGCTCTGATGTTTGTTTAGGTGTATAGTACAGCAGTGGCTCTGATGTTTGTTTAGGTGTATAGTACAGCAGTGGCTCTGATGTTTGTTTAGGTGTATAGTACAGCAGTGGCTCTGATGTTTGTTTAGGTGTATAGTACAGCAGTGGCTCTGATGTTTGTTTAGGTGTATAGTACAGCAGTGGCTCTGATGTTTGTTTAGGTGTATAGTACAGCAGTGGCTCTGATGTTTGTTTAGGTGTATAGTACAGCAGTGGCTCTGATGTTTGTTTAGGTGTATAGTACAGCAGTGGCTCTGATGTTTGTTTAGGTGTATAGTACAGCAGTGGCTCTGATGTTTGTTTAGGTGTATAGTACAGCAGTGGCTCTGATGTTTGTTTAGGTGTATAGTACAGCAGTGGCTCTGATGTTTGTTTAGGTGTATAGTACAGCAGTGGCTCTGATGTTTGTTTAGGTGTATAGTACAGCAGTGGCTCTGATGTTTGTTTAGGTGTATAGTACAGCAGTGGCTCTGATGTTTGTTTAGGTGTATAGTACAGCAGTGGCTCTGATGTTTGTTTAGGTGTATAGTACAGCAGTGGCTCTGATGTTTGTTTAGGTGTATAGTACAGCAGTGGCTCTGATGTTTGTTTAGGTGTATAGTACAGCAGTGGCTCTGATGTTTGTTTAGGTGTATAGTACAGCAGTGGCTCTGATGTTTGTTTAGGTGTATAGTACAGCAGTGGCTCTGATGTTTGTTTAGGTGTATAGTACAGCAGTGGCTCTGATGTTTGTTTAGGTGTATAGTACAGCAGTGGCTCTGATGTTTGTTTAGGTGTATAGTACAGCAGTGGCTCTGATGTTTGTTTAGGTGTATAGTACAGCAGTGGCTCTGATGTTTGTTTAGGTGTATAGTACAGCAGTGGTTCTGATGTTTGTTTAGGTGTATAGTACAGCAGTGGTTCTGATGTTTGTTTAGGTGTATAGTACAGCAGTGGTTCTGATGTTTGTTTAGGTGTACCTGTTCCTATCGTGTATTAGAGGAGAATTAAGAGTTCCACCTTTAATCAGTTATAACTGACTGAAGGAGATGTAAGGAGGAATGATGCTACAGTTTCTATTAGGATGCACAGAGGACAGTAAGAGCCCTGGTTGCTCCCAGGCTGGTTAGGGTGCATCTGCTTCCACTAGTGTGGATGGATGGGATGCACACAGTACTAGATAGTGTTGATGGACCCCACCACTTGTTCCCCTAGTGCATGTGGGTAGTGGTGAGTGAAGTCTGGTTCTGGGGTGGACTGCTGCTGGCTAAGTATCTGATTTTCAGATCATGTACAACAGTCGTCCCTATTCATCCCTATCCCATGTATAGAAGGACACATTGCACACATTTAGTTTAGCAGAAGTTTCTGATGAGGGATTCTAAATGTCTTGCTTGATACCTAATGTCAATGTCCTGTAGAAATTTTCACCAGGTGCAAGCAGCTTATAAAGCATCTGCTGTGTGTTTGTGTGTGTGTAAAATGAAGCATGAATCCCAGCAAAGAACTTGCAGATAACATTTCTATTTTTTTTTCTTTAAGTATGGTTTGCATTTGTTTGCAGATATTTCTATTTTGCCTCACTGAGTAGAAATAAGCCTAGGGAAGATACTCAGACACATTTTCAAATAAAATCTGCATACGAGAAGAGCACTAGTAGAATTCAGTAGCTGCTACCCTTTATTCTGTTTGTGGATTGTGGTGATCCCATTTTAGTGTAGTTCAGATTCTTTATCTTTTAACTTTTCTTGCTCTCTGTGTACTGCGGCCCTAATCTGAAACTAAATTCAATACTTTTATAATGCCATATTTTGTTTAGCATCTAAATCTAACAGCGAACATTTTGCTTTTATATTGGTGAAACTATACTTGGATACCAAGTGCAGATATGCCACCAGAGGCATGTAGAAATTATGTCTGGGTTCTTTCAGTTTGACCTTTGGCAAGTAATGACCCACCGATATAGTTCTCATTCCCAAATGGGAGAGGACTGTTGACTAAATCAGTGCCTTTCTGATGAACAGCTGACTTTAAAATCAGTACTTCATCATTCTGTGGTCTCATATGCACCATTAGAGTTGAGCTTTATAAAAAAGGCAGTCAATTAAGGCAGTACTTAAGCTTTATAAAAAGGGCAGACAATTAAGGCAGTACTGAAATCCCCAGAAGCCAAAAGATCAATGTATATCACATGTCTAGTCACACTAATAAAACCTGCTATATGCAGAATAGGCGATGCACATCAAATTAAATGTTTAATTGAATGCAGATTATGGTTAAGTCTGTGGTATTTTAAGTCAAGTTGTGTCACCTTTTAACTGTCTAGTTTCAGTTTTGTAGATTTTTATGGAGGCAGGTCCTGTGTGATTTTTGAAAACCTGTCAGTGCTGCCCTAGACCTTGTTTTTAGCATGTTCATCATATATCTAGATCTCTCAACAGCTTTTGATAGCTTACCTGTCAAGGTATTAGTGTCCTACGTATCAGAAAAGTCAAATTCCTGTATTGTAAGATGGATTCACTGAATGCTGTTGGACAAAAAAGGATACTTCTTCTAGACAGTGTTTTTGACTGTGTTCTTGGTACTTTGCATTTACTTCAAGGTTAAGTGTTGGGCTCTATTCCTTTTACTATGATATTCTGTATCTACCTCCTGTGTACACTGAGCTTCCAAATATGGAGATTTAATCAGTTATTCCATCCAATAAAGATCTCCTTTCTATGATTGAATACTTTTGAATATTAGCATGCAAGTAAAAAAAAAATTGGATCTAAATCTGAGGACTCAGAAATGTAGTGCACATTGGGTCTGAAAAGATGAACAAACACATTTCTATTTACAATATTATTATTGATAAAGTAAAAGTTATGAAATACTTAGGATTAATCATAAACAACAAACTTTCTTCCACTGAGAATGCTCCCATTGCAAGAAACAAGGCCCTTCAGATTTTGCAGTTAATATATGAAATGGTGTCCAGCTGAGGTCCTTGTAACTTCATAACTAAGCATGTCACATCTGCAAATTATATTCTATAATTACCATAATATAAGTCCACAGTCTAAAGGATAATGTTTTTGCAGCTTGGCTATATGATATTATAATACAAGATGCAAAGTAGCAGGTTTTGTTTAGCATTCAAGGCTTTCCAAAACCCCTTTGAAAATGTAACTAGGACTTATTTCACTGTGAAAAAACTGTGAGGGATGGTAAAGTGTTATCCAAACATCTACGAAAACAAGTAAGAGAGATTTCCGAGTCAGTTTATTGTCATTACTTAGAATAAGTTTCTTTAAATATCAAGAAATCTAAAACACTGACTTTGTTTAAAAATCAGCTTGATTCACGAGTAGACAGCAGAGCTTTTAAACTAAATAGTATGTAGTCTGTGTCCTAAGTTGTCTGTTTAGGCTTGAGTGCAGGTACCCTTTGTACTTGTGAATATTTAGTTTCAGGTTTGTATTTTACTAAAATGGTTTTGTATAAATATCTGACCACTATGGAGACTGTAGCATTTATAAATGCCAGTTGCATTCAAACATACTTGTGGAAAATATTTCATAAATTAAAGAAATGAAAAGATTCTATTTACTTCACACTAAATTCTTATCTATCCAAGTTGCATGTTGATCCCAAGAAGTTAAGAAAATGAGTATGATTTAGATTCTAGCTTAACAGTACTCATGAGTCGGTTAATCTCATTGGTTATGAAACTGCCCAGCGTATCCTAGCTAAATTACTCCTGGGCAGTAGAAACCTTACCTTGACTCTCTGAAAAATAGGCCATTGGGCTAGTGGGACTAAACCCAGGCAGCAAAATATAAATAAGTAAATGAGATTCAGAATATGTCTGTGGAAAAAATGAAATAATGGTTACAAACGCCTACCCAAAATGTTATTATGGATCTAACAGTCAGTGCATGTATTGTCCTTTAATAATTAGGAATGCATGCTTCTACAAATTAGAGATGCTAGTCTCTAACCTTACTGGTAGGGCTGCCACGGTGGTACAGCAGTTAGTGTTGTCGCCTCACATCAAGAGGTTCTCCAGTTCGATCCTCGGCTGGGTTGCTTTCTGTGTGGAGTCTGCATGTCCTCCCTGTGGTCACGTGGGTTTCCGCAGGGTGCTCTGGTTTCCTCTCATATCCCAAAGACATGCTGTAGGTGGATTGCACACTCTAAATTGGCCCTAGGCATGAGTGTGTGCATGTGTGCCTTCTGTGGAAGGTTGGGCTGGCAACTCGACACCGTAAAACTCCACTGCCAATCATGAGTGGACAGGTGATCCGCTGTGGCGACCCCTAACCAGGAAAAGCTGGAAGAAGAAGACTTAGGTTTCTTTCTAATTCCAGTGGCATGTTATAAGAAAATTGTTGATTTTATATATATATATATATATATGTATATGTAATTCTTGTGTCTCTCCCCTGTGGTATCCTGGCATCCTATCTAAGATTAGTTTCTCTGCCTTGTGCCCCATGAGTGCAAAGTTGATCTATACTTCCCCTATGACTCTGAATTAGATAGTGTGGGTAATGGAGAAGGAATGAGATTTTACTGCTCTGCTGAGAGAATTCTGAAAAAACAAGTGAAGGGTGGGTGGTACATTCCATTTACTCCAAACTGACTATTTAAAGAAATAACAGGTTACTCACAATCCTTTCAGGACTGCTAAATTTACCTTTTGTTAACTAGAGATGTCTTATGAGAGAAAGCATACTTCTTAATTGTGGCAAGGGCCAATGCAAACCTTTCAGAAACTGAAGAAATGTAATCGAACAGAATGCACATAGTAACCTTTAGCTAATTTTAATCGCACTTAAGAATATTGCAGTATATTTAACATTTTTGCTGACCACTATTATTGATTTAAATAAGTGTTTTAGCCACATTTCTACAACAAATCAGTCCTAGCATAAGTTTGTTGAGAATTCCTCTACTTCAAAAGTGCCATTTAATAAAATCATATTATTTTGGTTTTTGTTCATTGATGAGATCAGCTTAAAATCAGTTTTCTTATGACATCATCTTGATGGCAGAATCATAATTAGGGTTCGGCATGTATGTATGCATATATATCCATAGCTATATTTGTGTAATTATACATGTTATGTGCATTACTGTTCCATCAGTCTTTTGTGTAACATTGGGAAGTTTATGTAACTTTGTATATTAGATATGCATTGATAGTAATCTTGCAGAACTAAATGCCGTATAGAGTATCGCCAGCATAACTTCATAAAGAAGAAACAGTACTATGAACAATGTCCATTATTTTATAAAATTTTTATTAGAGCTCTGGAGGTGCATTTTCCTGTTGATATTGTCATAGGTGATAAATCTAATGCTTTTGATTTACTTGGTCAAGTACTACTACAGAAATGGCTGAATTTGGGGATGAATTTGCATTTATATGTTGGATCAAAAGCTATATATCTAAAAGTTTAGTAATACTAAGATGCTGTAATACAATGAATAACTTCTACACCATTAGGGGTACCTTAAGCCTGTATTGGGTCTGGTTTTGTACAGCCTTTATTATTGGACTTAAATTAAGCCACTTTCAAGAAAGGTCTAAGTTGGGGTGTATAGCAAACTCACAATAATCAAGCAGCCTTATGAAAAAAAAATCTTAGCACTATTTATGCATGAGCTGAGACTAATAAAATGCAAAATAATGCCTCTAAAAGTGAAATAATGCACGTATGCCTATGGAATCTCAAAACTGTGTATACTGTTGGTTTGCATAAACATCAAGGTATTGGCATGTAAGCTGAAACTGAGTAGGCATGGTGTAGCTGTTAAGATTGGGGGCTGGGGAGGGTGAAAGTTGTCTTGAGTTCTGTACTTTTCACCTGTCAAAACCCAGATATTTTGATCACAATTTCATACTTTCATGAGGTTGGGTACCTCACTTTGCTCCAATTCCTTAGTCTAAGAAATTGTAAAACGGAAGGTGCAGTGTCATATAGCTAAATAACTTAGGCAATCTCTCTTCCTATCCTTAACACACATAAAAAATCTAGATGTTTAATCAAAAATATGTTTCCTAACTAAGGTCTCTTTTCTTAGTCTTTGATAGCAAAAATAGGCTGTCGTTATTGCTACATAATTTATAGGATCTCTCTTCCTATTCTTATTGTATTAGATTAAAAATTTTGCACCCATTGTCTGTCAGACGAAGACTATCGGGTGACCTAATATTAGTTTTCCATGCTAAGAAAAATGAATTTATTATAGAGTGCCTTGGGATTATTTTTTATTCAGCTTGGAAAGACTTGAGAGATGATTTTAAATTGCTAGAAATATTGGAGTCTTTGTCTTTTTCTAAGAGAGTTGATTCCTAATGAACAAATTACCCCAATCTGTACAAGAAATCCCTTCATCAATGGCTTTTAAATCTGCACTTGATGTTTTCTTTGGGGATTTAAAATAAATATGTCTAAGGGGCTTGGAGTTCCTTCTTTCAGAATGGCGTATGGATACAGTGCAATAAAATACTGGATTGATCAGTTGAGGTGCTTTGCTCTGGTTTATAATGGAACATCGAAAGCACCAAATCTCGAATGACATAACATCAAAATGGATTCATCGAACCAACAAATCATCGAATCCATGTCAATGGCAGTTACCAAAGGTGACGGGTAACATTAAGGGTATAGGCAGGGGGGCAAGCCCCCTTGCACCCCCCACACCTATTTAAATATACCAACTCTGAGATCACGCTACAGTGTAGGAAATGGAAATCTTCCATTTCTGCACTGTAGTGCACTTAACTGTGATCTCTGAAGCAGTACATTTAAGTGACGGGGTGTGTGGGGTGCAGGGGGTCTTGCCCCCCTGCATGAAGCAATTTGTTTGTCATCTGCACTCCGGAAGCCCCCCCCAATTTGATGTTGTGAAATTTGATGAATCCAGTTCAGTATTGTGTTGTTCGAAATTTGGAGCATTCGATGTTGTGATATACACCCGCTTTGCTCTGTTTAGCCTCATTATATATGCATGGTATACCATTTTCTAGAACCTGGCTGATAACTCATAAGAATCAATTGGACCAACTAATTTGCCCATTTTCTTATGTTGGATTCCGTAATTTTCCAGTTTGCTTATGTTGGCCCACCGTGTTTGCCTATTTTCATAGGTTGGCCCACGAATTGGACCAACTAATTTGCCCGTTTTCTTATGTTGGACTAATTTTCCAATTTGCTTATGTTGGCCCATCGTGTTTGCCTGTGTTCATAGGTTGACCCACCAATTGGACCAACTAATTTGCCCATTTTCTTATGTTGGACTATCTTAATTTTCCAATTTGCTTATGTTGGTGCACCCTGTTTGCCTGTTTTTTCATAGGTTGGCCCACCAATTTTGCCTATTTTCTTAGTATGTCTCACCCAATTTTCTCATTTTTGTATGTTGTGGATGAGCTGCAGAACCAGATACGGTTTCCCAACCATTATAAGAACAGATGTTTTATTAATCCCAGTATTGCTGAGCCTAGTAATTTCTCAGGAAAAGGTTTGTTCATTTCCTATGCTTAACTTAAACTGATCTTGCAAAGTTGGAAACTGAATAAAATACTAATTCATTTATTTATTCTCTGGTTACCTGCTTAATCTGGACCAAGACTGTAGGGGAGCCAGAGCCTACTGCAGTGCTAGGTGGATAAATGGCAAAAAACTTAACCCATTGCAAGACACAGACACACGCACTCTCTCACTCTCTCTCTCTCTCTCTCTCTCTCTTTTTACACATTATATTTCCGGAATATATGAAACTATAGAACAAATAAGACAAAAACCATAAAGTCAATCAACATGAAGATAACTTTAGTAGCAAAGGTCAGAATAGCAGGAAAATGCATCAGTTCGCATCAGTTCTATTCTAGAGAGAGAGTGTGTGTATGTGTATTTCAGTGGGGTAATCATAGCGCAACCATAATCATGGTGAATTGTTAAGTAGATTGAAATAAAGAAATATAAAACCACTGTATTTGCTTGTTTTGTGCTTTCAAAACCAAGCATGGCTACACATTGCAGGATCATAGAAACTTGCAGTGAATGCCCTAGATAAAGGAGAATATCCAGAATGTGTTGTTATTGTTGTTGTCTTTCGGCTTTTCCCGGTTAGGGGTCGCCACAGCGGAACTCCGGTCTGCTAATAATTGGCAGTAGATTTTCACAAACGTCAAGGTGCCAGCTCGACGTTCAATCTTCAATGAAGGCACACCCATTTACGCATGTCTTTCGAATGCCCAGCCAACCGCCGGGAGGACATGCAGACTCCACACAGAAGGCACTGCCTGCACTCCAACCAAGAATCGAACGGGAGAACCTCTTGCTGTGAGAGAACAATGCTACTGCTGCACCACCGCGGAAGTAGAATATCCAGAATGTGTATAAACTAAAAATAGAGAAAAATAGTGCAAACTGTGGGACTTGCTGAGACTGGTGCATACACATATATTGAAAGAATGGCTGCCATATGTCATGAAAAGGAGAACAAAAGATAAGGCCTAAATATTTTGGTTATTAGTTTTTATGTTGTGAATCACTTCTCAAAGGTGGAGTGTGTTGATGGTGGTGAAATATTTGAGACAAGGCAGCAAGAATTCGTGACTGTAATGTCTGCTTAGAAAGGGGACAAGTCATAACTGATTTAAAGATTTTAAGATGTTCTTGAATGTCATGATTGAATATAGTGTGTGCAAGTGCTCATATAGGGGTATATGATTATTGCTGACTGGCTGTATACTGACATAAAAATTGTTGGAATGGCCATGAACATAAATCAAGAAAAGGGTACCTGTTTAGAGGAAGGCCTTTAACTTTTGGCAGTGAAAGATTTTTAGTTGAGGAGATATTGCACTTTCACAAAGTACTGTGTAACCTCAGAGAGGTTTGTAGAGGTCTAGAGGATTATCCCAGGAGGTAGGATATAACCCTGTATCAGTAGTACCTTTTGATTTAACCTGCTTGGGAAGATGCCTGGAGGCATGGTGCATTTTTCTCTTTCATTTGTCAGTGTCAGTATACTAAAGCTTGTGGTAGGTCACCTAAATTCATCCAGAGTGTTTTACATTAGAAATGATAGAGTTTTTGAGTAGGTGACAAAGACGGAGTAAGAAACTAGAACTATTCTGTTTTAATGAAGCTTTTGGTAGTGCCACATAGATTACTAAATTTAATTGACCTTTAACTGGTCCCAGAGTAAGAAATTCTATGGATTTTCCTGTCCAACAATGCAGGGTTTTACAGGCCAGAATCACTGTGAAGCTTGCATGGTTCAGCGTGGTGCAGATAACTTAAAATGCAGGCAATGCAGAAAAGGCAGTAAGTGAATGGGGGTGTGGGGGTGGTATTGATGCATATAAAAAAAAAAAAACTGCCCGTACCAGGAAACAATGATGCTTAATAATTTAGATTGCTTGTTGAACAGCGTTACTATTTCAGGTATATGGAGTTTGGTCAATTTATAATGTACCCAGTTTGACAGATATGAGGGTTTTCTTATGGTCAACTACACAAAACCATTTCCAACTTTTTATTTTACCAGCATAGCTTGAGTACCTTCAGCATGAAGGGGTAACCCTGTCTTTTTATACTTTGATCAGTAAGTCTGCACAATGTTTCTCACCCAAATAATAATGTTGTTATTGTACTGAAAAATGTAAAGAACCCCGTTAATGTTATACTACTTTCTGTTTCTTTATCTGCCTAGTAACTGCCCTGGTTTTTGTTTTACTCTTACATCTTTGCATTCCAGAATCAATACTGCTTATTGCATATGAAAACCAAAATATGAGATTCATGCTCTCTACATTCTGCCCATTTGTCTGAATATTTCACCACAGTTACTTTAGCATGCATCTTCTTTATGTTGTTCTGTTACTTCTGATAATTACACATTCTAACTAGCATGCACAGAGAAGTATAGGGGATTATGCATGCAAGGCCTGAGATAGTATCGTAATTACTCTGTTAACATCTCATGCTCACCACAGTATTGTTAATAATAATTGTTCTCCATTTACCAACTGACCAGATGAAAAGTGGTACATCTTCCAGTGATGTAGGCACTTCTGTCATCTTCCTATCTGCCTTTAAAAACCAACTGCACTAGTGAGAATCTCTGCGTTGATAGAATCCCTACCATCCAAAGTGGAACACCAGTACCATCCGAGGCACTATTATACAGTCAAGTTCTGTTTTTCATACAAAAACTCTTACATTTTGTGTTTGTGCTTAAAATTACTAAAATTGTATGCACTACATACCTTCTTTTGTCATATTCAGAATATATTCTTAAGTCTGGCAGTGGTAAACATTTTTATGTTCATAGGTATATACCAGGCTAATGACCACCAGGGCTTTGTAAGCATAGCATGCAACCCAAACCAATTGTGTCCCTATGTACCACAGGTGTTTATTTGGAGAGAGTATGTTATTTAGGAAGTTTCTAGAGGTTATGTAGGGGGTTGTTAGAATGGACACTACTGTCTGCTTCTATCAGAGACATGGGGGCCAGGCCCAGGGTGAATTTCCAATTTCCCTTTTTTCCCCCCTTCAAATCTATCGGATGATGTGGCCATTGGGACAAAGACCCAGCTTCTTCAAGAAAATCTGAAAATCCTGTGGTGAATGATGCAAAATGTAAATCTGTATTACATTTATTTGTAAACTTTTTTTTTTTTTTGCAAACTCCAAGTAATTTTACTAAAGTACTGTTGCACTTCTGCAGGGAAGCCAAAGTCACAGTGGTATCCAAAGAAGGTTCCACAAAGTTCTGTGCTTTGCAGAACCTAATTGTGATAAGAGTGAACACTAATGCTTTATTCCATCTGCTTAATGCTCCTGTTCCTAGTGAGCTCTGTTCAGCCTGTATTTCTGTATAGTGGTAGCTGGCCTTAGGGGATGAGGATGCCAAGCACATTCACTGGATCAGAAGACAGTGTGAATGACCAGATGTTATGTCTCTAACCTACTGTGGCAAACACAGGCCCCACCTCAGTGGACAGGCAATGAAGAAAGAGGATGTATTTGCACTGAGTCAATATAGTTTATGATTATTCAGGTCTGAAGTTATTGTGGGAAGTAGTGACTGCATTAGGAGTGTAGTAGCTACTGGAGGACATTTAGTGACCAGGTTATAGCAGTGTATCATCAATTTCATGGTAACACTTGGCCTCTTCATGCGCCTGCAATAATAAGTGTACATGATTATGTATGCATGGAAAAGAGAAGGTAGTTATTAACTGATATGCAATGCTTCTATTGTGTATAGTTCTCTGCATCCCTGAGGTTTGTTTGTGTTAAGATACAGTCATGCAGATTAGTGTACAAGGGCATTCACGGGGACCTGTTGTAGCTTGTGAAGGTCATGAACTTTAGACGTTTGTTAATTTATTGACTGTGAGTACTACATTTCGTACATGACTGTATTATGCACCCTCATATCAACATCCTTTTAATTTATTTATTTGGAAATTAAGTAAAATAAGTAGGTAGACTGCCTTAGAGATGTTTTTCAGTGTTAATGAGGTCCAAATGTTCCAATGGAAAAGAAACTGACAATAAAACAACCAATTACATTGGTTAAAGAGTGCCTCCAACCAGTTAAATTCATCAAGGTTTGTAATGCAACTCTGGAAGTTTAGATTACAAAGCCAGATACACATAGTCACCATGATATGAGTAATTTTAAAATTCATACATGGTTATAATAGTATATGTATACTACTATAGACTTTCAGTTTTGGTAATATTGGCATTTACGATGCTTAAGAAAATGTTCTATAGATATGCAAAATAAATAAGGCTATGCAAGGAGTAACTGTATCCAGTATTACATATGCTTCTACATTCAAAAACAGTAATGTATACTGTTTTCAAGTAATCACATTTATGTAAAAGAAATAGGATTAGTAATATTAACACTGTATTTAGAGACTGATTGCACTCAAGAATATCTTCAGTATGTTTTCAGCAAAAGTCAATATACTAACAATGGGAATCTAAAAAAGCAGCAGCTGTAAAGTGGGACATTTTGTTATAGAAATGTGTCATTTTGAGGGACAAACCATACCACAAGTGCAAAGGGCTGGATTTCACTTTCTTGCTAAAATGAAAACTCACTTCTATAGAATTTGAATTGTTTCTGTTGTATTAGCGTGTTTTTGATATACAATACGTTTCTCATGCGACTATTAAAGGAAAGTTAGAAATATTCTTGTCCTAATTCCTTTTTCCTTTTTGTATATGATAGCTGCCCAAAAGTGGTCTCGCCTGGATAGAAGGCCATGTGGTAACCCTATCTAACACACATACTGACCTAAAAATAATTATATTCTTCATTCCTATATACTGGAGCATGTTGTAAGCATCCCAAATACACAACCCATATGTGGTTTACCCTTTTCAGCCACAGCTGCATCACACACCCTTCTGTAAGGCCGTCTTCATTCCATTTTAACATCCTGCAACCGATAATGCTTACTTTGCAAACATCACACTTTGATATTCATACGATGTATCTGGATTCTGAGTTTAGCTTGTCCAGTTTGCTGTCAGTGGCTTATGTGTTGACCTCTCATTGAAGTTCCGGTAGTAAATTAAATAAATGCATGCATTTGTTTGTTTCTGAATGCATCTTCCTATTCCTGTCTGCCACATATTTGTTATGTAAGACTGTTAAAATATTTGATCAAGTCTGAAGACTAGCACAGAGGTAGCAAAGTGTGTGTTTTATAATTTATTAATATCGTACCATGCTAAGGTCCATAAAAGCACACAATGAGAATGAGACTGTTTAACATTTGGTATTGTCGAAGAGAATATTCCAACATAAGATATAGCTTTCCACTGTAGGAAAAGAAATGTTTTAGAGACGAATGTTGGAGAGGCAAAGTGAATCACAAGCATACTAATGCATTAAAGTGTCAAGTTATAAAGATACAAGTGACAGTTATTTGAATTATGGAAGTATTTTGTGGAATAACAGCAGCTAAAATGCTTTTCTTTTTTAAGCTGAAGTAAGGCAGCAGGTGAGGCTTTTTTCGTTCTGATGGACTCTTGGGAATTAAGTTTTTAGTTTAGTTTTCTTGTGATTTTATTCATTTTCTTTCAGGCATTTAAGTCTATTGAGGTTTCTACCTGTAGAGTATGTATTGAAGATATACATACATATATTTTATCTGTTATGCTCAGGAAATTGAGAAAGTTTAGCTGGTTAGACTCCTTTAGTAGAGTTCAGTAAGAAAATTTCCAACAGTTAAAGCATATACATATATGTCACAGCAGTCAAGTCATGGCATACATGGTTTAGAGAGATTGAATATCTTAAAATTCTGAGTGCACAAAAAAGGAATACAAAAATTACACATTTGAATATAATATAATTTCCCTTGTCCGAGGCCAAGAATATAGCTGAATATAAAATAAATTTCCCTTGTCCAAGGCCAAGAATACAGCTTCTATGGGGCCTGGCAATATCTCTCGCTGTGTTCTACATGAACTACAGAGTGAACTGGCACCTCAACTGTGTGCCCTGTCCAGTCACAGCCTCATCCCAGGCTTTGTCCCCAATGAGTGGCACACTGCTACAGTCATCCCTCTCCACAAAGGAGGAGTGACAACAGACCCTGGGAACTATTGCCCCATTAGGCTGATCAGTCTGAAATGCAAAGCTATGAAATGCATCATCATGGACCTAATAAGCAAGAATACAAGGACTCTCCAAACTCTGGATCCCACACAGTTTGGTTTTATGAAAGGTAGATCATGCCTGCTCAACTTGGTCGACGACTTTGAGTCAGTCACCAGAGCTGTGGATGAAGGCAAGATAGTTCATACAGCCTACCTTGATCTGGCCAAGGCCTTTGATACCATTCCCCACTCAGGAATCATAGAAAAACTCAATAAGCTAGTCTCAATAAGCTAGTCATCAACCCCTATATCACTAGGTGGGTTACAAACTGGCTCACAGATAGAACCCACAGTGTGAAAGTAACTGATTCCAAGTCAGACTGCCGACCAGTCACTAGTGGAGCCCCACAGGGTTTGGTCCTGGGTCCTCTTCTGTTTGGTATCTACTTCTCTGCAGTCCAGGCCAACATGAAGAGACTCTGGCTGACAAAGTTCACATGTTGGGAGCTGTCAAGTGATGTTGACATCCTACAGAAAGGCCTCACTGAGACCAACGACTGGTGTCAGAACTATAGTCTTAAGCTCATTGCCAAAAAACGTGTCGACATCCCCTTTGGAAAAAACCTGGCTCCCATGAGTTACCACATCGATGGTAGCCCACTGAACACAGAAGGCGTTGTAAGAGATCTGGGAACACAAGGTGACAGCAACCTGTCTTTTGACCACCACATTACCACTGTGGTCAGAAAGTCCTTCTGTGTGGCACATCTCATTACTAAAGGTTTTTCATCCAGGAAGAAAGAGGTCATTGTCTCCCTCTGCTCTTCCCTCATTTCGAGTACAATGCCCCATTTGGCATGTACCTCACTAGACATCTGTAACAGCTGGAGAGGCCACAAAAGTATTTCACAAAGAGGATCCTAGGCCTTAAACACTTGTCCTATATGGACAGACTCAAAAAACTCCAACTATTCTCTGCCTCATATCACCTACTTAGAGGCGATCTCTGCTTGACTTACAAAGCCATGTCTGACCCAGCTTTGTTAGAAATGCTACATCCTAAAGAAATCCCAATCTCTCCACACCACACGCTCCAGAGACCTCAAACTCATTACCACAATCAACAGAACGTGCTGGAGGGACAGGTTCATAACCCAGAGATTGCCCATACTATGGAATAGACTTCCCATACATGTCAAACAGAGCATCTCACTGGCCCTGAGAAATCTTGATGAGTGGATGGGAAATAGAAAATTCACCCAGGGATCACTCCAGTGGCTCTGTTCAACAGAGGCACTGGGAACTAAGGTCGGGTGGCACGATGCCAGGGTAATCCTATGGGCTAGGCTTGTAAAGGGTCCAGGGCCATTAGCCTAGTACACACCTAGGAAATAGCTTCCTAAAACTAATATGTCACAATACAAACAGTCTATAATCGATAAATGAAGCAAAAAAGAATTATAAAAAGGACAGCAGGTGTAGAGAAGGCAGCTGGAAAAGTGGTTGAGTATGCTTTAAAAAGAGAGGTGGTCTGTTTAGAATGAGCAATATTTGAAGGTTATAGCTGGTGGGCATGAAAGGACCATTCCATTGTATTTGTATAACTTCGCTGAGATTATGCAACCTTTGAAGATGTTACATTAAGTAATGTGTTGGGAGTGGGGTAAGCTTCCCCTGCATGGGGGGGGGTGCTTGCCTACCACTTCACCCATTTCAGCTTATTGTATATTTTGTGGTTATGTTTTTAGTGATATGATAAACAATAAAAATAGATTCCATGTAGTAAGACTGCTATTAAAATTTAAGAATGGTTCACAATTAAAAAAATAAATAAATAAATAACTATATCAACATCACAATGTTGGCTGTGGTATAAGACCAAATTAGCCTGCCATGTTCAGAAGTGAAATTACCTTTCACTATAGATCTTTTATAATTTGTATGTAAAGACTTAGAACAAACTGCCACATTATATTCAAAGTTGTGACGACCTTTCTGAAAACCAGGTGGTTATATGCTGATTTGTATCTAAAATCTCTCGGCAGTCTTAATTTTAGTCTGAGCCATAAACACTCGGAGAAATGCATTCTTCTAGGATTTGTATACAAATGGGAGGTCTTGCCTAAGTTGTCTGTAGGATATGGAGAAGAGATTGAACATAATTTCATTCACAATATGGAAAACCATTACTATTTAGAGGTTTTTGAGAGCCTTCACTATAATTTCTCTATCAAATTTCATGATGAATGAGATATTGGGTGACCATATCCAAACATTGTATAGGGGTAGTAAAAAGTTAAATTACTTAATTATGGCAGTACTTCTTGAGTCTAATAGTGTGACAGAGAATTCTCAAACCTCAGTTCCTTATGTCTATGACAGACTAGGCAAAGATCAGTTTCTCTTCTACTAGTACTCATAAGACTTCAAAAATATACCCTGTCACATTGTTCATTGCATGGCAGATGGTATTTATTCAATTCACAATTTTTCAAAAGTCATGTATTTAGTTTTACAAACATTAATGAACATATTGTTATGTGTTCATTTAGTTATAATGCTATTGGCAGAATAGTAATGTCATCAGCAGTAAAACTTTTGTCCATCAGTGTGTACGTTGTAGAATACATTAACTGACAAAATCCCAGAACAGATCCATGTGGTATTGTCTGTTACGTTCATCTAACTGGGCTGTGTTCATTCAAGATCTACTGCCTAGTACTAATCAATTGGCTGAGAACTCACATTGTGTGTGTGTGTGTGTGTGTGTGTGTGTGTGTGTGTGTGTGTGTAAAACACACACACACATAAGCATGCCCACCCAAGGTCCTTGATCCAGCACTACTGTTATACTAAATACACACACACACAAGTAAGTATGCCCACCCGAGGTCCTTCATCGAGCACTACTGTTATACTATTATAAAGTACTGGATTGCATGTTGGCATTGATCTGTTAACGGTGTAGTCATGTTTGAAATATTTAGTTAATACTGAATCTTGTCTAATACGAGTCTATTATTGTACTTGCACCAGATAAGAGACACAGAGGTCTGAAATTTAATAAACGTTTGTCAGGCTTACTTTTACAGATTGTGTTTATAATGGTGTATTTGCAGACATCGAGTGATGACCGTGAAAATCTGGTATCTGGTGTACAATACTTACCTTGCCATCATTATCCTTTGGGGATATATTTATACCGTCTTTGTTCGGCACTTTTCTAATGTATTGAAGGAAGGTTCTTTATCTTTACAACTAAAAAAAAGTTTTACTCTTTAGCTGCGTTCTTTAAGTCCTAGTTAATCTAGATACATTGACTACTGTTTTTAACTTTAGTTTTCTGCTTTTATTTTCCACTCATTGCTTATACACTTTCTTCTTGTTTATAACTGGTTTAGTCTCTAGTAAGTGTTTATTTAAGGCATTTGGGAGAACTGTTTTTGTTGTTTTACTTTGTTTCCAAGACAATATTTTCTCCTTTATTTTGATCAACTTTCTATCCTTCCAGTCCTGTTTTGCAAACATGTCAAAGGATTTTTTATAGACTTTTCAGAACTATATCAGCCTGTGGAGTAAAACTAGTAACTAGGATGCTGATGTCAACCTTTTTATGGTAATTCTGCAGCAAATGATAGACTGGTTAGTGTCTACTACCTGGTAAAGGTTATAAGTGATGCCAAAGTATTGGTTATTTATGCAAAGGTAAGAGGAGCGAATGTAAGAATCCAAAGTGAATGGTTCCACAGGTCTAGGACCATCAGAGGGAGAGTTGGATTGAGCATCCCTTTTTTAAGTGAAGGGGTTCTTGCCATGGGCATTGTTTTCTTCAGCACAGTTTACGTTAAGAATCTGAGTACATACAGGCAGAGTCAACTAGGTCAGCTGGCACCCTGGCCCCTGGGTAATGCTTACATTTCTGCAGTTACAAAACTGGGTAGAGAAATGATTTAGTCTGCATTACTAAACAAGATGCTGGCGTTAAGAAAATTATGTAAAGGTTATGAACCTTGCTAGAGCAAGTTGTTTTAAAGTTATATATGGAAAAATCCAACTCTGCACAGAATGTTTTTGAGACTGGCCCACAGTGTTGTTTGAGGATTAGAAAAAAGGTCTTTGAAGAAATCAAATGAATGGTGAATTTATGTAAGGGTTACAGAATGCCTTATGGGAAGAAAATGTATTTAATAAAATCCGTAGTTCTATAGAAAACAGGCTGTTATGGATTTGTGGTTCCATTATTAGGGAAAATGGAAAATGAATACACGAGTACTACAACTGACATTATTCGGGGGTCCGGAATAGATCCTATAGTTCTACACAGATGCTGTATACTACGGAGAAAGGTGGCAGTTTACATAAGCCTTAGCAGGTAGATGAGTTATAGAAAAGAAATAGTAAAAAATAACTTTTGATATGAGTATTGCAGAAATTTGTGACATGGAAAAATTTAGTTCCAAATGATGAATGAAACAAAATGATAGTACAGCAATGTATTAGATGAATGCTATTTAGTAGTGAGTTTGAATAAGTTAGAGTGGAATTTAAAACCGTTTATCATGAGGAAAGAAAAGAGCACAAAATGTAATGTTCTGGGGAGATTATCTCGTAAGAAGCTATCAGTTAAGAGTGAAATTAAACCAAAATAAGAAAGGCTCCACTTGCATGAATATGGGGTAGAACAAATAATTGGATGCATATTCTTTTAAATAATAGAGTCAAATGTTTTGGAGAAAATGAGCTTGGAGTACCTGTCAGAGATAATAAGAGATTATAAGTGAAAGCAATTTGATTTGTGGTTGTAACAATGGTTTATCAGATGTGGACATTGAAAATATTGGTAATATTATCATTATTTGGACAATATGACAAGGAAGGTGCAGTAGAGGTATGTATAATAAGAACTATGTGAATGATGTACACATAAAACTAATAATGGTGTGCATATTTGTTAAAGATGCATTTAGAAACGTTTAATCTTGCATATATAAGTGTGGTGTAACACCTTGATTCCTAATAAAATACCCTTACCCTTTTTGATTAAGTGCCATGGAAGCCTTTATAAGTACCTGGGGAACTCGACTAAATATGTCATCTGAGTAATTGTACAGTCATGAATGCATTACTCACCCTTGTGCTGCACTACAGTCCGTACTGGAAAAAAATGAATCTAAATATCTTCTGTGGGAATAGAACCCATAACATTGTGATCTTTTGATGCAGCAAGCGTACTACCCATTAAACGTTTTTAGAGTTACACCACAGTTAAGTTTTTTTTCTTTGTCTTTATTTGTGTTCAGAGTTGGTGAGTTTCTATACAATTTCTGCTTTTTACTTGGTTTGCTGATAAACAACATATTTCTTTAGTAGTCTTCAAATGATTTTAACATTTTACCTCTCCTCTGTTTCTATCTTCTCCTTTACCCCGCCTCCATGCCTCTGCTATGTTCTTGAATACTTATGTAGTTTTGACCTATCCCATCACATCCTGACTGAAACAATGGATACATCTGTGATGCAGATTTGTCAGGTTTTATAGGGGACAAAAATAATCCTAGTAAAAAAGGTATATTGTACAGGATGGCAGAATGAAAAATGAAGTCCTCAAGGTTTCTAGTTCTGGAACCTCTTACATGGGTGATTGAAGGAGTTCTCTCCTCTTGCTGGTTATAAGTGTGCATTTAAATTTACTTTTCAATATGATGCACAATTAATTCATCTTATAACTGTTTAGGGGTCCATTTTGCTTAACTTTACTGTTCGTTCATATATAGGTTTTATTTCTACTTAATTTATATTCAACAGCTTATTACGTGTTTAATACAATATTTTTCTGCCATATCCAGGTTAGTGTTGTGGTTTTACTTTAATTTTGTATGCAGTGCTTGGCTACATGCACTTTTAAATTTGAAGTTCTTATGTTTTACCTTAGTTGAAAACTGGTTCCATCAACGCTGTCTCCTCCTTAACCCCCTAAAAACTAAATTGGTACTATTCTCTCCCACTCAGAAGTCTCCTGCTATCAACTTCACAATTACATCTAATAATGGTACTGTAATAACTCCGGACACAACCACCAAACTTTTAGGTGTAACAATTGATCATAATCTAAACTTCAACACACATATCAACCTAACCATTAAATCAGTTAATAAAAAACTTGGTTTCCTCTACAGACTTAAACCCTATCTCACACCTCTAGCTAGGACTGCTATTGCCCGAACTCACTTAATCTCCACCCTTCTCTATGCATCCCCAATCTATACCAACTTATCCAAAAATAATCTCCATAAGTTGGAAACAGCCTATATTAACATACCTAGATTTGCCACTGGTGCTCCTTTTCGAACCCACCACTGCCAAAATCTTAAATTGCTAGGATGGCTGGAATTGCAAAGCCAGATTCTATTCCAGCAACTTATTACTGTACACAAGATCTTACACCATCCCACAGATACATCCATACTCTCTACCCTCATCTGCTCATATAAAAATCTAACAACCCTTCGATCAGCTAATAAGGTACTAGTAGCTACCCTAAAGTCCAACAACAAATCTGGAGATAGTTTGTTCTCAAACTCTATTAGTAACTCTTGGAACACTCTTCCAACTGAACTAACAGCCCTTTATTCTACCCCACTTTTCAAGAAGCAATTAAGAATCTTCCTTAAAGCCCAATGGCTTTGCCCATGCACAAATCCTGACTGACACTTTCTCCCCTACAGGACCATTGTTTACTTATCTGTCTTTTAACATGCTATTTCTGGTGCTCTGATATTCTCTATTAATTCCTACTGTAGTAGCTCGCCTCATAAGGTTTGGTAAACTTTATAAACAATGTTACCCTAAAAAAAAAATAAAAAATGTTTTATTAATCCTTTTACTCAAAATGTTTAACTTATTTAGTCAGGTATGTTACTGTAACAGTACTATATAAATGCTCCTGTATTTAAAATGTTTTACCTGTCTGACATTATCTGCATTGTATATGGTCAAGATTTCTGTCTTGTAAATTGTCTTAATGTGGAGCTTTTCTCCCCATGCCTCCGCTGAAAATGGACATACATCCAGTCGGACTATCCTGGTCAACAAATGTAAAATAAAAAAATAAATTAAAAAAAAAAGTGCTAAGCTGTTGTAATAAAGTGTAGTGACTGACACTTTCACAACTTTTTTTTCACTTTTTACATTTACATGTTTTCAGAGTGAAAGATTTACCCAGTAGTCATTTCACCAGCTGGATGTTTATTTTGTATAGAAAAAGTCACAGATGATGATATTATTAATAGGGAATTGACAGTCATTCGGAAGTGCAAGAGCCAGGACTTTGAGACTTGGAAATTCAAAAAATAATGTGCAACTGTAAAAGGAATACAAAGACTCTGTCCTTACAATGAACTTGATTCAGGGATTTTGCACAGGGACTTCACTCCTACAATCTGCATGTGCGTATTTGTGGATGTGTGTATTTGTGTATTTATATGCATATATGTATATACACATCTGTATGTTTTCATGTATATGATTATATGACAAGTGATCAGTGGAACTTTCATTGTCAGCCATTTCATCATTCCCATACCACTGAACCCTAATCCATCAAAACTATAAAATCTTTACAAGATAGTAGAACAGCATTCAAAGAGATATGATGTGCACCTGAGTGAGGCTTCCACTACCTAGTGGTGAAACACTGCAGCATAAAGAAGACATGGATGTGCAGGTTTATGTCAGATGATCAAGTTTCTAGAAACTTGAACTTCATATGGTCAAGACCATATATTCAATTTTTTGAAAAAAGTAAGCATTTCTATGGAAGATCGCATTACAGTGCAGATCAGGGAATTTACACTTTTCCCCACTATAGTGAGATCTCAGAGTTGCTTAATATAATTTGCAGGAGGCGTGGTTGTTTTTTTTTTTTTTCATTTAAGCTTTCAGAAAGTCAAACATATGGTCTCAACCATATGAAGTTAGAGTTTCCAAAAACTCGATAATGCGACATAAACCCAAATATATATGCAGCTAGTGCCTGCAAAGCTGAGCAGCTGACAGTGCTGCAGTGTTAAAACTGGAGACAAGCTAGAAAGCTACATGCCAGCCAAAATAGAATGGAGAAAGCAGTACATTGTGGAGGAAGGGCACAGCCGTGTGCCAGTTAACACAGATCTCATGATACTTGAGGGCAGAAGGTAGACTAATCTGAAGCATGGATGAACAGGCTATCAGCAAGTGCCATATAGTACTAACCTGCAGGATGTTGCAAACACCAGCTGTCATGTGTTGAATCACATGGGACTTGTAGTTCCATGAAAGAAGAGGAAGGAGGAGTACAGGGCAGAAGGAAATGAGACAGATATAGTAAGCTGACGAACACACAGAAGGGAATCATAAAGGAAAAACGGGTAGGATACAGGTTTTGTGGAAGTTCTGCACCTTTATAGATTTGTGAGGACACTTGGCAAGAGTAGACAGATTACTATTAGGACTGACCTATCCTTATAGTGTCTTGTGTGTTGTATACATAAGTGCTGTGAGCTTATGATGTGGGAACATCTGTCATCTGCTACAGATTTGTAATCCTGTCTTACTGCAGGAGCCCACTGTCTTATGTTATGGCATAGCTGCCTCCCTCCCCATGCTGTTACTGAACTCCGCTATTGACCTGTATATTGCTGTGGACGTATATTTGGTAGCCACCCTAGCTGTAAACATATATATATGTCTGTTCTACCACTGGTCTGGAGTATCATTGAAGTACCCCATTGTCTATAGCCTAGTATATCTGTAGCACCTACGTTGTTCCTATTCCTGTCCAAACCTGTATTTCTGTGTACACCTATATCAGCATGCTTGCTGAGGACAGCAGGTCACTAGTAAACATTTTCTTATATTTATGTTTCTTATTCCCATTGCTGTCCTTTTGTCCTCCATGTAGACCTGTAGTCTTTCAACAAAAGGTCAGTTCTGTGACCCCAGATCACAGTGACATAGTGGCACTCACTAGCAGTCATGGTCCTGTGGTGCAACCCTGGCTCCCTGCCAGCAGAGGACATTGTATTTGATACCAAGCACTCCTGTCCCCAAGATCTTAGAGCTGGTCTTGGTTTGGCTACTTCATCTGAGAATTATAGAGAATCTGCTGCATCTAAATTCATTCCCCATATCCTACTAAAAGGAGAAAAATACGTATCATTTGCACTTCTGCTGATTATTTTTACTGTCATTCTTAAGAATACTGTATTTATTACATTTCTTGCACTTTAGTGGATTTTAAAGCTGAACTGTTTCCACTGGTGTTGTAGTACTTAATTACATTGTGTCTGCTAGTTTTACAGGACTGCAGTATCTAGTTTGTGTGGTTTCCCTGCACTTGAGCTCTAAAACCGGCATTTTTGCATTGAGGGTTTTCTGGCTGCATTCTTGTGGCAAAGGTGTACTGTAGCAAACCTGTCTGAGTTGTGGGCTGCTGGCTGCAAGTTTGTGTGTTTTCCTGATTAGTCTGTACACCTTGCTGTTGTAAAACTTGTTTTTCTGATTCTGTATAAATCCAGTGTTTGTGTTTAGGCTACTCTCCATGCAGTGGTAGTTAGCAGTTCCCTTTACAAATGCAAACACTTTCAAGTTAAATTTCCCTTCGAATATCTATCTCTGCAGCCTTCCCTAGTCCCCTGCTGCTCTTGGAGTATCTGTGTTGCACACAGAGCAGCATCACCTTGTTGGATAGCTACACTAAGTATAGTACCCATTCCTTGTCTGTGTGCTATGATCCCAGTCCAGTTTTTCTGCTATCTCTGTGGCCAGCCTGGTGGACATGGGCATCCTGAGGCAATATAACAATTGTTTCATGTATACTAACAATCACTTAATCCTGAAACAGGCAGTATTTGAGAGGTGTAGTTTCACTATGAAAACTGAGATATGACTCACATACTGACAAATCAAATAACAAACCAGTTGTCAGCACATGTCCATGCTTTCCCTCACTAAATAAGGTCTTGACGCACAAACCCACATATGCAGAGGTACTCGCAAGTAACTTCCCAAAAAAACAGAGGCTTCCCTTACGTTGCCCTCAAAAAACACATGCAAACAAAACCAAGTCAACACCAACCACTACACATAAAAATTCACATCGCAGTATCGCCACAAACAAATACACAAGGTGAAACAACACACATCTAAACATCTTGGTCATAGGAGACTCCATTGTGAAACACACAGATGCCCACCTCACCAGGCTGGATAAAGAGAGTGCTACAGTCAGTTGTCTGTCAGGGGCCAGGACTCACCAGATCACCCAGGCACTCAACCATAAGCACCAATGTGACTCAGTCATACTCTGTAGGTGTAAATGACCCGAGATGTACCTCCCTGGACTATATGAAGAAAGACATGATGGACTTCTCTGAATATGTGTCGCAGGCAGATATGAGCCTTGCATTGAACAGATTTCTACTCTCTTCAAGAATGATACCATGATACGAACAGAAAATGATTGACTTCAATAATTGGCTTAGCTACTGGTGTCATTCCAAGGGGAACCAGTATTTATCTGCCTGGAACAACATGATAGACAGACAACGCTGCTTTGCCAGAGATGGATGCACCTGTCTCGGCTAGGTTTTCACATACTGGCCAAGGCATTAACCACCCCCATAGTGCCTTTTTTAGGGAGTGCCAAACCAACACACCTACCAGTGTAACAAAATTCTAATGCTGTGCTGAAGGTACTGCTGCTCAATGCTGTGAGTTAAGAAACTGCAGTCCCTGGAAGCTTTCCTTTCCCTGGAGAATGCTGATGTCTGTGCAGTTGCAGAGATGTGGTTCAAGGCTGTGGAAAGTACCCCAACAGTGCAAGGCTACACTGTCTATTATACGTTCAGACCACCCTCTGTAAAATAGTAGATAAAAAAAAACAATTGCACTTCAAGACTGGTCAAGCAGGATGGCTCTATATCCAGCTGACCATAGGCGCAATCCCCCACTGTATTATCACTTGCTACAGGTCCCCAACCATGGACCATGAAAACCACTCCGCACACCTGAAACTACTAAAATCACTTACCATTCAGCCCAACACAGTACTCATGGGTGATTTTTTAACTACTCCTCCATTAACTGGGAAATCCAGATGACCACTAACATGAAGGCCCAGAGATTCATGGACTATGTCAGTGCAAATGCTCTGAAACAGCTGGTCTGCATTCCCACTAGGGACTCAAATATCCTTGATATTGTACTCGCAAATCTGGGGCAGGATTGCATCCTCCCCAATGTAATTTCCTTATTGGAAAGATCAGATCATAAATAGGTCTCCTTTGAAATAAATATAATGGCAAAACTCTCATCAAACCCTAGAATCCCAAAAAATTTTTCCATGTCAAATTGTCTTCTATTAAATGATAGCATAAGTAATGTTAAAGCTCCCACTAACCCCCAAAACGGAGGCCTATGCAGAAGTATACACAAATGGCACTGTGCAACTATTTAAGCAAGTGCATAGAAATGGTAAGTCAGTACATACTACCTACCTTGACCTGGCCAAGGCATTTGACACACAATACCCTACTCTGATATTATAGATAAACTCACAAAACTGGGCTTAAACTTCTATGTCACCAGGTGACTAGCCAAACGCCTCATGGCTAAGACACATTATTAGACTGGGGGAATCCGCAGCCAGCAAGAGGCCAGCCACCAGTGGAGTACCATAGGGCTCAGTGCTGGGCCCCCTCCTGTTTGGGATGTATTTCTTAGATGTCAGAGCAGAATGTAGATGACCTTTGGCTGACCAAGTTTGCTGATGACTGCAAGTTGAGAGGCAATCATTGACTCCCCAAATTATGTTGATATCCTAGAGAAAGGTCTGTCGCAAACTAATAATTGGTGTGAGAGCTATGGCCTCAAACTAAGAAGAAGTGCATAATAATATCCTTTGGGGAAAAGAAATACCCTTGCAAATTCCAACATTGATAGCATTCTTGAAGAGTGGAGAGATCTGGGTACTCACAGTAATCTGAACTTTGATCATCATGTGTCCACGGTGATGAAATCCTTCTAAGTGGCTCAGCTTATAAGTAAGTTCATGGAATTCAGATCTAAGAATGTCATAGTAGCACTGTACTCAGCCTTCATCAGACCTGTGATTGAGTATAATGCACCTTTTGGCATGTACCTCACTAGGCACTTACAACAGTTGGAGCATTCTCAGCGGTTGCTCACCAAAAAATGCAGGGTATAACCAACATGACACATGTAGACCGATTGAAAGCACTATCGCTGTATTCAGTTCCCTACCAATTACTGAGGGGTGATCTATGTTTGACCCATAAGGCAATTTCTGACCTAGCCTTGATGAAAATGTTGCATATTCTCTAAACTAACTGCAAGAGGGTTATCCGCTCCAAGGATCTAAACCTGATTGGTGACATGACTAGATCATGCTGGAGAGACAGATGTGTTTCCCAAAGATTGCCCCTCCTCTGGGATAGGCTTCCTGTTCATGTGATGCAGAGCCCTTCCTGGCCATCTTCAAGCGGAATCGGAGCCAATGGATGGGAAATCACAAAGTAACTCTTGGAGCTGGTGCCTGTGTCCCTTATGGGGAGCTGCAGTCTTTAAAGATTGTCAAAACCCCACTTGCTGACACCTGTTACCTTTCCTCTAGGGATAGAAAATTTGGTAAAATCTGGGTAAAACTGGCTACGCTTGTAAGGGCTGTTGAGCTTTTAGCCTAGTAATCTCCCATGAATCTGTGAACATCTGTCTCTGCTACTCTTCTCTTGCCCCACCATCCTTATTATGATCAGTCATTTGTCATTGTGTCCTTTGACACCAGTGCAAATAATAACTGTGACCCAGTGTACTCTCGATCTGTGTGGTTTATGTGGAGACTAAATAAGCACAAGAATATCTGCATTATTTCCTTATATATCTCCCATGGCGACAACATCTCTACCCTTGAAAATATTCTTCTCTGGGCCTCTACTGAAATAAAATATGAAACTTACATTCTAGGAGATGTTAATATTGATTGGAATAAAATCAACACAACATCCCCATCCTTATCCATTAACCTCTACAACTTCACCCAACTTATCCATTCAACAACTCGTCCAAACAAAATTCATCTCCCAGGTTCCACCTTAGACTGGATACTAGTCTCCCATACCAACAAAATAATTCACTCTGTCACTATCCCTGACACCTTTAGTGACCACCTGCCTGCTTTCATCCACCGCTCTGCAAACTCCACTCATTATCAACACCACTTCATTCAAACTCGTAACCTTACTAACTTCAACCCTACAATTTTCTCAAATATGCTTGAACAAATTAACTGGCAAATCCTAAATACTCTACCACTAGATAATGCTGTAGAACATTTTAACTCTGTCTTCCTAAATATTCTTAACTCCCTAGTCCCACCACGATACAAACAAGTCAAAGTCAATTCTGCCCCTTGGCTGACTAAAGAAACAAAACAAATCATGTGCCACAGGGACAAATCCTGGAAGCTTTATCAGAAAAACAAAACACCCTCCTCCTTGCTCCAATACACCCAACTCCACAACCAAGTAAAAAAACTAATTATTTTGGACAAAAAAAACTACTATAATAAACTTCAGTCTAACAACAACAAGAACCCTAAACAATTCTGGAGCTCGGTTAACTCCCTTCTCCATCCATGGTCCAGGAATAACCCCTGCCCTGACCATACTTTAACTGATAAGGAGCTGAGCTCTCAATTCAACTCTTTATTCACTGATACCATAGCTAAGCTAACCAAAATTTTCCCTAACAATAATCCTTCTAACACTCTTCTCTTAACATCCAACAACCACAATAACTGCCCTTTTAAATTCCAGCTGAAACCAGTTTCAACCATTTTTCTAAAAAGGCTCTTATCCAAACTAAAGCCTTGCTCTGATGCCCCTGACAACATATCCTCCTCCTTCCTCAAAAGTGCTGCCGAAGGTATAGCCCTCCCAATAAGCATCCTAATCAACAGATCCTTAAAAGAGTCTTATGTACCCAAACTTTGGCGTTCAGCCTACATTCTATCTCTCCACAAAGGTGGCAAAAACACTGCTATTTCCAACTTCCGTCCCATTGCCCTACACTCTCCAATATCTAATGTCCACCACCAACTTCTACCTTTCTTAATCCAAAATAACCTACTGACTTCCACCCAACACGGCTTCCGCCCCGGCCATAGCACCATAACTGCCTTACTATCCTTCCTTGAAACAATCAATCAAGCCCGAGACTCCGGACTTTTAGTTTCCACAGTACTGCTTGATCTCTCTAAAGCTTTTGACACCATATCCCATACACACCTTCTATTACATCTGGCTAACCTTAATCTTGCCCCTTCTTCTCTCTCCTGGTTCTCCAGTTACCTATCCGACAGATCTCAAGCTGTCAGATGGAAGAACTCTACCTCCTCCTTCCTGCCAACACCTACTGGCATTCCCCAGGGGTCTATTCTTGGACTCTTGCTCTTCAACATCTTTATTAATAACCTTCATACTGTCATCCCTAACACCACAGTTATCCAATACGCCAATGACTCGACCTTAATCTGTGCCGCCTCTAACCTTCCTGAACTTCTGATTAAAACTCGACTAGCTTTTTCCACTACAGAGAACTGGATGCATCAAAACCATCTCTCTCTTAACTCTAACAAATCTAAAATTCTACTTTTCTCTCCTTCCAGGACTTTCACCTTTGACAAAAACGCTTTCAAAGTCCTAAGCCAAGCTAACGCTGCTTTAGAAGTGGTCCCTTCAGCAAAACTTCTTGGTATAACCATAGATGAACAACTTAAAGTCGATATCCACAAACAACAAAACATAAAGAAAACCCACCAAAAGCTAGGTATGCTCTACAGGAATCACCCCTTTCTCTCTAACTCCTCTAGGCTTACCTTGGCTATTACCTACCTTCTACCTTCTCTACTTTATGGAGCACCTCTTCTTTCCAATCTGTCTGCTTCCAACACCTCAAAACTTGAAATTTGTTATAATAAGATCTCCAGATTTGCTACCAATTCCAAAACCAAAACACACCACTGCCTTACTCTACATTCCCTAAACTGGCTAGAGCTCTCCAACCACCTACACTATCTCCAACTAACCACCGCTCACAAACTCATATTCTACCCAGATAAATGCTCAGCCTTAACTAATATCCTTCCACCATACATACCAAATCGTTCTCTGAGATCTGAAAACCAAAACCTAATCTCCATCCACAAACCCAAACATTCTGCTGGACAGCTTCTACTCTCCTTCTCTCTAGGCAAGAAATGGAACTCTCTCCCACCCTCAGTCAGGACTATACCCAACCCAAAATCCTTCAAGACCCAACTGTTCTCATACCTGTCATCTAAACGGAAATGTTCCTGCTTTCTCCCTACTTAATACCTAGGGAATTCTTCTCCCCTCTGAGCTCTATACACCCTGCTCCTCTTTTTCTCCAAACTTTTATTATTACTCTCCCATAATAGACTTAACTGTCAATGTTCTGATTCAGTAAATTTCTCTCTAAACTCCAAGTTTACAAATTTTGTAAATGTCACTTCTGTAAAAAAAAAAAAAAAAAAAAAAAAAAAAACAAAGAGATGCACATTTACGCTATGTATAACCTGACTGCTTGAATTTTACGTTTAACAACCCTTAAGATTTTGTATTGCCTTACTGTATTGCTTTTGAAATACTTAATTGTATGAAGTTTATGCCTGTACTTATCTTCAATACTCTGTAAACCTGTTGTATTGCACTGTTTTTTGGAGAGTTTCTCCCCGGGCCTCCACTGAAAATGGGCACTTCTTGGCCTAGTGGACTTCCCCGGTAATCAAACTGAAATAAATAAATAAATAAATGTATGCACAGTGTGACTCATTCATGCACCGAACAATGCAGGTATTGACTAACATTGCATGCATCATGTTTATTTTGGGTGACACCACTCTCCCAAAGTTGTGCTCATCATGAGGCAATAGGGCTAGACTAGACAGGCTGCCATCTAACCTGTTCTACTACACACTCTGCCCATCACTGTTTGGGGGGGGGGGGTCGAACTGCTGGTCACTCTGTAATCCAAACTGTTGTTGATGGATGAAACTTGTGTGCTAGCTGCAAAAAGGGAGTAACCGAAGTTAGTCTGCAGGTTCCCTCGATGGATGAATAGTCTATGTAATATGCTATGAATATCTTGCAAAAGCTGTTGGAGGTTACTACAGAGCCCCTCCAGACATATCCGAGTAGCAGAACTGTGCCTTCAGAAACCCAAAGCACTTTCAGCAGTGTTTCAGGTTTATGTGTGAGTGGAGTTATACTACTGTTTGGTGACACTTTTTTTCCTGTGGCATCATCAAGCAGGGCTCCATTGTGAATTCTGTATCACCTGAAATGGAGTGGGAACATACCATAGGATGAAAAAAATGAGGCTTGTACACACTGTCTTTTGCTACATGTACTTGTGCCTGTCATAATGCTCTTACTGTCTAGGTGGTGCTGTGGTATTTTTGTAAGCTAACCCTTATGCCAGATTTTGGAATCGTGGGCGGTGCCAGGATGCTGTTGAGAGACTATACTTATCGACCTTTGTGTATTGCACACTACCTGACTGTCGATGGAATGATAGCCCTTCCTACTGACCCACCATGATTCAGCCTTCATGTGTGGCCGTTATTGCCGCATTTGCATTCCGTAGCCTTCAGTATGTCAGGAAGGTGGCTGATTGTCATAGAAATCACGTGTGGTGCTGGCTGTCTCTATCACCCTCTTTTGCTAGGGGAAACGGATAGGCTACTGTCCATGCGTTGACATGCACTGAGTATTCTGTGGTCTACTCCAGTGATGTACTCAACGTGTCCTCTGTTTGGACTTGTTAGATGGCTGCCCAGTGATCAACAGTGTGATTTCAGCTCTCCCACTGTGAAAAAGGAAACTGAGAGATAAGGTCCAGAAACTCTAAGTTTTAGTAAATTCAGTAACTGTTACAGTTACTAGTGAGTATACTGCCTGGATGTCAACAAAGAATAAACTTTGAAAACCTGAAAGAAAATAATAACGACTGGGAAGAATCCTGTAGCTGTTCAGCAAAAAGCAGCTCAAGCTCCAGCTTTGGCACAAAATATGGCTTCCAGTAATGTAGAGGAAAAATGTCAAATGTGCTCAGAGCTGAGTAAAATAAATGAAACATTGAAGGGATATGTCAAGTGGAAAAGAATGGAAGAAGCTTTAAACAGCTACTCGGATGAACTGATTAAAACTACATTTCATCCTCTAATTTTTGCATTTTTTTTGAGGAAGAGGCTGGCTGAGTATGAGAATGCTCAAGAAAAAACAGTTTCAAAAAATGGTGGAATTAGAGGTAGAGCACATAGAGAAACCCTGGGATTTTGTGCTGTACCAGACAAACTGGAAGTAACAGGCGGTTTTAATTTTAAGAAAGCATAAGTACGCAACTGGACTAGTATTCTACAGCAGGATTTGTTAATTGAAAGGGCACATTGTGTGTGTGTGTGTGTGTGTGTGCGCGCGCGCGCGCTGCAAACCTGGGTATAAGAAAGCAGCCAAGACCTGCAGTACAATAGTAAAAATTCAATCATACCAGCAGAAATAATTGATCCTGCTAAAACTGTGGCAAAAGAGCAAAGCAGTAAAAATTGCAGACAGTACAGTGTTTGTGGAAAATGATTATTTGCTGTACACCAGGCAGAAGAGCATTTTATACTAGCAATCAGGGAATGTCGAAAGACAGGTGTGAGATTTAAGCTACCAGTGAAACCTTTTTCCTGTCTTCCAAAGGAACATGCTTGAGGGACAGAAATTACAAAGGAGTCAGGAGTACCTTAGACTTGAACTGGAGTCTCGGGTTAGAAGATGGAGAAGGAAATGAACAAGAGTAAGACCAGCAATACTGAAATTAGTGAATAAATGTGACACCATAAAGCATCAGTCACATTTGTGAAATATGCTTTTACAAGAAAAAGTGGAAAGATTGGACTTTTTTTGATGCTGTTAAACTGGTGTAGGACTGAAACACATATGCCCCACTTCATGTCATAAATGTTTGGAAAGTCAGTGAAGCGAAGGAGGAGGGACAGGGAAAAAAAGGTAACTGTAAGCAAAAGAAGTTGTATTCTTAACAGTATTTGTATGGAAGATTTCATGATACAAATTGCATGTTATAAAGTAAAATATTTTAAGTTATTGTTTAAATAAGTGCCTTTTTCCTTTTTATAATTTTAAGAGATGTAGACATTACAATGTAAAAAGAGAAGAAATGCTGAACAAAAGCATGTTTAAGTTCATGTGCTGTAATCTTCGGTGTTTGAGGTAAGGGATGGGGCATAAAAGTGTAAGATTATAATTTATGTAGAGCTAATAATGCTGTCTTACTTCTGCATAGGTAAATGTCTTGACCAAGGCCTTTAGCTTAATCTAATAACTTTTTTTCTGTAAGCAAGTAAATAAGAGGACACTGAATGTAATGAAGAGTTTTTTCCTCTGGCAAATATATGCTCAGTGTAGAGAGGTTGGCAGAGCTGTATGTATAATTTGCTGCTTGTGCTCCCATGGAGACAAGATGACTACAGGGGGAAGCAATAAAAGCCAGACCACATTTTTATGAAGTTAGTGTTTTCTAAAAACATGTAAATTGTTTTTCACATCTGGGAGTGGAATGAAGATGAGACGAGACAGCAATTAGTGTAACTAGGAGCACAGGCTGTAACATCCATCGTAGCATTGATAACTTTAATGTTATGCTTGTTTATGCAGCTGTCAAGTTAGAACAATTTATCCTATCAGGAGGGTTGCTGGAGTGCCTTCTGCATGGAGTCTGCATGTCCTCCCTGTGGTTGTGTGGGTTTCCTCCCACATCCCAAAGACATGCTGTTGGTGGATTGGATACTCTAAATTGGCCCTGGGCGTTAGTGCGTGTCCCTTCTGTGGAAGGTTGGGTGCCGGGCTGACAACTCAACACCGTAAAAACTCCAATCATGAGTGGACAGTTGATCCACTGTGGTGACCCCTAACCGAGAAAAAACGAAAGAAGATGATGATGATCCTATCAGGAGGGCTAAACTTGTACATAGTTTTGTGCATTTGCCTGATGTTAATATTTCATGGGAGTGTTCTGGGGGGTATTTTTCTTTTGTTAGATGATTTTCTGAACAAATTTCATAGGTTCATAGGTAGGTACAAGGCTATTGGCCCTAGGGCCTATATAAGCCTGGCCAAAAAGGTACCCTGGCTTTCGCCCCCCAAGAAAATTATTTTCCTGTGCCCCTGTCAAGCAGAGCCCCAGAGGTGATCCTGAGGGTGAATTTCCCATTTCCCATTCAATCATCAAGATTTTTCTTGAAGAGTGCTAATGAGGAGCTTTGTTTTATATAGATAGGTAGTTTGTTCCAGAGTATAGAAAGTCTCTGGGACAGGAATCTATCCCTCCACATGTTCTGTTTATTCTGGTGACAAGGTTTATGTCCCTAGAGTGTGTAGCTTGGAGGGATTGGGATTTCTTTAAGTGGAGTATGTCCAGCAGCTCTGGGTTTGACATAGCTTTGTATGTCAGGCAGAGATTGCCTCTGAGTAGGCGAAATGTGACGGAGTAAAGCTCTAGTTTTTTTGAGACGGTCTGCATAGGGCATCTGTTTGAGGCCGGTAATCCTCTTTGTGAGGTATTTCTGCGGCCTTTCCAGTTGTTGTAGATGTCTTGTGAGGTACATACCAAAAGGGGCATTGTGCGCTATAATGGGTCTAATGAATGATGAGTAGAGCAGAACAATGACCTCTTTTTTTTTTCCTGGATGGGAAACCTTTTGTGATGTGTGCCACGTAGAAGGATTTCCCTGACTACTGTGGCGATGTGATTATCAAAGCAGAGACTACTGTCTACCTGTGCTCCAAGGTCTCTTATCACATTTTCAGTGTTAAGTAGACTACCACCTATGTGGTAGCTCATGGGTACAGAATTTTTACCAAAGGGGATGACAGTACACTTTTTTGGCATTGAGCTTGAAGCCATGGCTTTGACACCAAGCATCTGTCTCAGTGAGGCCCTTTTGTAGGATGTCCACATCGTTAGTAGTTTCAATTATGGCTCCAACTTTGCAGTTATCTGCAAACTTAGTTAGCCAAAGACCTTCTGTGTTAGCCTGTACTTCCGAAAAGTACATACCAAACAGGAGAAAACCCAGGGCTGAACCCTGTCACTGGTCTGAAGTCGGATTTGCAGTCTGCTACTTTCACAGTGTGGGTTCTGTCAGTGAGCCAGGTGGCAACCCATCTTGTGACTATAATTCCAGAGTGGGTGGTGGTGTCAAAAGCCTTGGTGAGATCTAGATAGGCTATGCGAACCACCTTACACTCGTCTACGGCTTTGGTGACTGCTTCAAAGAAGTCTATCAGGTTTAGGAGACATGATCTGCATTTTACAAACCTGAACTGGGTGGGGTCCAGAGTTTGGAGATTACCAATGTCTTTGTTTATAGGTTCCATGATGATATGTTCCATGGCCTTGCAGACCAGGCTCGTTAGACTAATGGGGCGGAAGTTCACAGGGTCTGTGGTGGCTCCCCCTTTGTGGAGTGTGATAACCGTCACTGTGCACCATTCAGTGGGCACAAAGCCTGAGGTGAGGCTATGATAGAACATGGTGCTTAAGTGGGGTGCCAGTTCATTCTGTAGTTCATGTAGAATGCAGCTTGGGATGTTGTCAGGTCCCATGGATGCTGTGCTCTTGGCTTTGTAGAGTGTGGTTATTACCTGTGCAGCCATGATTACAGGAACTTTGCATTCTTCCAATATAGAGATGGGCCCTTTAGGGGGTAAGAGAGGGGTAAAGTTAGTACTGAACCTATCTGCTAGGATGTTGGCAATATCAGTTGGTTCTGTATATTTAGTGCCATTGTGCTGTAACTCATAGCAGATCTGAGTGTTGCCATTGAGATTCTTGACATAGCTATAGAATGCTTTGTGGATATCTTTAAAATCAGTGGTGAGTTTTCTGTTTTCATAACTAGCTTTGGAGGATTTTATGAGGGATCTCAGGTTCTTACTGAGGCTGACCAGGGAGTTTCTCCAATCGTGGGATTTTACTTTTTTTTTTTTTTTTTTTTTTTTTCTGTTGTACATTTTGTTTATGGCAGGGGGCCACCAGATTGGCTTCCTTTTTTTTTTGGAAGGATAGCATCTTGGTTCTGTTAGGGATAGCACGATCCATGCACTCATGTAAGTGCTTATAAAGTGCATTTGTGTAGGATTCAGCAGTCGTACCTCTATTGTCCGTCTGCATGGGTGTCGTGAAGTTTGCCACTTCTGCCTTAAGAAGCGTGAATATGGCTTTGGAGAAATTTTTTACAGTAGTTTCCCTAATGGGGGTGGGGGCGGGATGTTGATGTCAATGTCTAGGGAGATTAGCTTGTGGTCAGATCTGACGAATGAGGAATTGACCTCTGGTGTGGAACACCGGTCACCCATGTTAGTAATGACCAGGTCTAGGATATTGCTGCCCTTGGCAGGGGTGTGGATAAGTTGATCTAAGGTGTTGGAATTTATGAATTCCAGAAAATGTTGAGCAAAGAGTTGGTACATGAGTAGTTTTCCCATTTAATGGTGGGGTAGTTGAAATCGCCCACTATGAGGGTGTTGGATTGTACCCTAATATTTTCCAGTGTATCAAGAAATGAGTGGGAATCCTGGGTCATGGTGGGGGATCTGTAGCAAGTTACAATTTGTATTGCGGTCTTGCCCAGAGTTAGTTGCACTTGGATAATCTCTGATGCATTATGCCGAGCAGCTAGCCTGGAGGTGTGGATATCCTTAATGAATATGGGCACGTCTCCACCTTTAGTGTTTCGGTCCAGGTTAGGTGGAATACATTTAGTACAGATGACTTGAATTCAGTAGCAGGAGTTCAAAGAGGATTTAAATATTATTCCCCAAGGTGCAGTAACTGGGCGAGACTTGACAGAAATTATATTTCATAGGAATATGTGCCTTTAATTGGAGGTTGGGAAACACATCCACTATCCATTTCAGATCAAGCACCAATAACAACTAAAATTAAAAATGCAGGGTAATTAAAGTAGAAATGCGACACTGGTGCTTCCCCACATACCTGTGACAAAGAGACCCCACATACCTGTTAAAAAGAGACAAATTTAAGGAATGGGTAGTAGAAATAGTTCAAGAACTATTAGGGAAGATATAAATTTCTTCAGAAGTTATAGTTGTTGAGTGGGATAAAATGAAAGTAGAGTTTAAAAACAGGATAGAAATAAATGAAAAAGAGAGATGGATAAGAAGTAACAAGCATTATTTAGATGGGTGACAAGGGTTAAATTATTACAGAATAAGGGAAATTTCACAGAACATGAATCATCATAACTGCAGAGTGTTAATGAGAAAGTAAGGGAGTATCTGAATAATATGCGTGAGTTTAGAAAGAGTGTTATTAAGCAACTGTTTTTGATAATAACTCCAGTGCATAAAGACTTAGGCAACAAAAAGTATAAAAGGTTCTTGCCAAACATAGGGAGCCTCTAACAAAAAATGTATTTGAGATATTTTGGAAATGTTATAAAAATTGTATAAAGCAGAGGAATGTGGAAGACTTAAAGTATGCCAAGGTTAGAGGCAGATGAGGTTCAATAATTAACCATCAATATAAGGGGAGATGAGAGTTAGTTGTAGGGCTGTTGTAGGTATTTTGTGTAGTTTTATTACACTTGGGCTCTAAGCCAGCTATTCTACATTAAAAACGTGTTTGCACCCTTGTGGCAGAAATGTGTTGATCTACCCCATCTGAGTTGGGGATTGCTGGTAAAAGGCTTATTCGGTGCTTTCCTGATTGGTCGCTAGCTTAAAAGTTTTCTCTTTGCTCGTATTTAAGCCTCGCATTTGCATGGCACTGCTCTTCACTCAGCGGTAGTTAACAGTGCCCTGTATAGATGCAAAAACCTAGAAGCTCAGTTTTTTCCCTAAACAGCTGTCAGTGAAACCCTTCCAAGCTTTTCTGCTGCTCTAGGAGCAACTCGGTCTCACACGGAGTTCTGTTGCCTTATTTATTTATTTGGCATTTGTTTACCGGGAAAGTCGTACTGGGTCATGAGGTACCAATCTTCAGCGGAGGCCCGGGGAGAAAAGCTCCAGATACATATGGTTAACAGAATGAAAAACTAGACAGACATAATAGTCATAACATTCAAGCACAAATATGAAAACAACACATTAGTTTGTAAGAATGAGAACATAACAGAAATAATAGTCATAACATTCAAGTACTAAATTTGAAAAACTACACATTAGTTTCTCAGAATAAAAGCAGACATAATGTAATATAGTCATAGTGTTCAAGCATAAATTATATGGAAAACCTGATAATAGGAAGATGCAACATTTACATAATAGCCGATTATCATAATGATTATTAATATTCTAGAGGTCATGAAATATGTAACAGATTATATTGGTGAAGGAATAGGACAGTACAAGTGGAGAAGGGTAGAGCGTGATAGAGGGGATAGTAGGAACAGATGTGGAAAAGGTACGAGTGTAACCTCAGGGGAGTATGTATAGGAAGGGAGGGTAGGGTAAGTTTGCATTGAGGATAGAGAGAATGGAGGTAGGAAAAGGTTTATTGATAAAGCTTACCCTACACAGAGTATAGGTCTCTCTTGTTGACTCGGCACTACCGGTGCAGTCCTGTCAAATTAACCCATTCTCTTCCATAATAAGACCTACAGTAAAAGCCTGCAGCATGGATGGGCAGTTTCCCATCAACTCTCTGGCCAGCCATAGTCATGGGTATCCTGAAGCAATTTAACAATTGTCTCATGTATATTGACAAACACTCCTGAAACAAACAAAAACTTTGTGAGAGATGTAGTTGCACTACGAAATTGGAGGCAAGACTGTCACATAAGGATAAATTGAATTCCAAACAGGTTGTCAGTTCACACACACATTTTGCACACTAAATAAGGACACGACACACAAACCCACATATGCGGAGGTACTCCTTAGTAATTTTCCAAAAGATCAGAGGCATCCCAAACAGAAACCACTTACACATAATGCAAAAAACAACCACAACATATAACACACACACACACACACACACACACACACACACACACACACACACACACACACACACACACACACACACACACACACACACTAGTGTCTGAACAAATAAGCCCATAAGGTGTAACACCACAAAACCTAATGTATTGGTTATAGGTGACACCAATGTTTGATACACACCTGTTCTCCTCTCCAGGCTGAATAAGGAGAGGGTTATGGTTAGCTGCCTATTAGGTGCCAGGATCCTTAAAGTCACTCAAGCACAAGTACTAGTACGACTCGTCGTACTCCATGTGGGAGTGAATGACTTGAGATGCACCTCACTGTACTATATGAAGAGAGACATGGCTGAGTTCTCAGATTGTGTGTCAAAGGCAGGTATAATCCTAGCCGGATTCTACTTTCTCCAAGGATAATGCCATAATACAAACAAAAATGATTGACTTTAACAATTGTCTTAGCTTCTGGTTGCAGTCCAAGGGGAGACCATATTTTTCAGCTTGGGAAGACATGGTTGACAGGCCACTTTTCTCTGCCAGAAATGGCTTTCAGATAATGGCAAAAGCATTAGACACCCCTATTGTGCCTTTTTTTAGGCAGTGCCAAAATCAATTTCTCAACACAACAAAATCCTTTCTAGATAAAACTCAGGGTACTGCTGCTTAATACTAGAAGCCTTAACAAGAAACTACACTCCCTGGAAGCACTCCTCACTTTGGAAGATGCTGACCTCCACACAGTCGCAGAGAACTTGTTCAAAGGTGCAGAAAGCACCCCGGCCATGCAGGGCTACAATGCCTTCCATATGTTCAGATCACAGACTGAGCATGAAAGAACCAAAGGGGGAGATGTATCCATCTTCAATAAGGATAAGTACACCTCGAGACTAGTCAAACAATATGACTGTCTTGAGCTACTCCATGTCCAGTTACCTATAGGCAAATCCCCCAACCACATCATAGCTAGCTATAGGTCCCCCACATGAAATGGGAACAGCTTACTGCATACCTGGACTTCCTGGTGTCACTTGCTGTACAGCCCAACACCATGATTATCCTTCTATCAACTGGGAAACGTACATGACCAAAAACATGCTGGCTTAGAGGTTCTTGGACTTTTGTCAATGGAACAGATACCACACCCACAAGAGGCTCAAATGTCGTGGGCCTTAGTACTCACAAACATGGGAGATCTTTGCACCCCCCGTAGAATGTCCTCCTGGTAAGATCAGACCATAAATCAGTCTCGTTCAATGTAATTATAAGACCAGATACCCTATCAAGCTCAAAAATGCTTAAGAATTTTTCAGATAAATTACCTCCTGCTAAGTGATGGTATAAGAAGTTTCAAAGCCCCCTCAAATGCAGATAACATGGATTTCTTCTATGCATAGGTGTACACCAATGTCTTGTATAACCACTTAAGCAGCTGTATGAAATCAACTGTACCTGACTAGATTAAAACCAGGTCTTGCCAAAGAAACAAGCCACCTTGGTGACCCCTAGTATAAACAAGCTATATAACAAGAGAAAAAAATGAATGTCCGAGAACAAGAGGGAACTGGCTCAGCAGGGAAAGAAATCCCTCCCTAGCTTAAACAAAGAAATTAGAGATCTTGTCAAGTTCTACAAAGCTAATTATGAAGCAAAACTAGCCTCCCTAGCTAAGGGTATTCGCAATACATTCTTTAACTACATGTAAAATCTAAAATGGAATACTCGGCTATGAGATGAACTTGTTGTGGATGGCACCACCCATACTCAGCTGGAGGCAATAGCCAAACTTCACACCACTGTCCCCTCCAGTCATCCCCCAAAGTATACCTGCCACCATTTCTCAGCCCATTATCTCAAGAGAGCAGGTCATCTTGATGCTACCCAAGTCCAAAAACATGGTAACAATGGGACCAGTCAACATCCCAGGTTGCCTTTTAAACAACTTAAAACATGATCTAGAAGACTTACTTGGATCCTTGTTTAACCACAGCCTGTGAACTGGCTATGTCTGTACCAAAAAGGACAATCAACCGACCCTGAGAATTTGTAGACCCATAAGCTTGACTAGCCTCATCTGCAAGGCCATGGAAAGAATCCTTATGGATCTTCTTAACGAGAACACAATAATCTCCAAACTCTGGACCTAACCCAGTTCAGATTCATTAAAGGTAGATCATGTCTGTTAAACATGGGTGACTTTGAGAAAATCACCAAAGTACTTTGAACACATAGAAGGATTTTCTTTGAACTTTGACCACTATGTGGCACATCTTATAAGTGAAGGCATCCCATCTAGATACTCAGCCCTCATCAGACCAATAACTAAGTACAATGCTCCCTTTTGCATGTACCCTGCCATACACCTACAACAATTGGAGAAACCACAGAGGTTTCTCACCAAGAAATTGCAGGATACATGAGCTCTGTTAGTGGATTCTGCCTATTACAGGTTGCTAAGGGGTGACCCATGCCTGTCTTACACGGCAGTCTCTGATCCACCCTTGATGGAAATGCTATACATTCATAAATAAAACTGCAGGAGGGTCCCTTGCTCCAGGGATCTTAACTTGGACTCTGACATGAACAGGTCATGCTGGAGCTAAAGCTACACCTCTCAGAGACTGCTATTTATCTGGAACAAGTTTCCAATTCACATTAAACAAAGCCCCTTCCTGACCCTCTTCAGACGCCATCTAGATCAATGGATGGGTGAAGGCACGTTCACTCCTGGGGTGGCAGCTGTGTCCCTTCTGACAGAGGAAGTCACATATCTAACCAGCAATAATTGGAGCAATGTGGGATAAATATGGCTAGGCTTGTAAGGGCTCTAGGGCCCTTAGCCTGGTAACCTTGTATGAACCTATGAAAATGGTAACGTAATCGATCTGCAGGGAAGTATCAAAGAATACTCCTTTAAGGCCCCCGAGCCGGCGGAAAACAGTACTCAAGCCGCTGAATCACTTACAAATGCCTTCTACCAGCACCTGCAGGACTGCATGGATAAGGCAATCCCAAGCAAAACAAAGACTCTTTGTACCAAAGGCAAGCATCCAGTCTGGTGGACCCCAGCCATAAACAAACTCTACAACAAAAGGAGGAAGCTACTACAAGATAGAGCAAAATCCTTAAAAGGTAAGACACCCTTGATCACTATAAGTAAAAAACTAAGAGCTCTCATAAAATCATCCAAAGCAAATTTCGAGAAAAATAGCTAAAGACTCAAAAGACAATCATAAGGCCTTCTTTAGCTATGTTAGAAACCTGGGAGGAAACTCCCAGATATGCTCAGAGCTAGTTCAAAATGATGTGAAGATTACTGATCCTACAGACATTGCCAACATACTGGCTGACAGGTTCAGTGCAAACTTCTCCCCCCCAAAAGGAGAGATATCTATACCAAGCGATTGCAGCCCCCCAAACATCTCCAGCGCCCAAGTGAGAACTGCTCTCTCCAATGAAAAAACACAGCATCCATGGGACCTGATGGTGTCCCCGGCTGTGTGCTCCATGAACTCAATGAGGAATTAAACCCACAGCTAGGACAGCTGTTTAATCAAAGTCTTACCTCTGGATGAGTGGCGCACTGCAACTGTGGTACCACTTCACAAAGGTGCCTCCACCGACCCTGGAAATTACCGGCCCATTAGCTTGACAAGCCTTATCTGCAAAGCCATGGAGAGGATCATAATGGACCTCATAAATAAAGACATAGGGAATTTGCAGACTTTGGATCCAACCCAGTTTGGCTTTGTCAAAGGCAGATCATGCCTTTTAAACTTGGTTGACTTTTTCGAAACAGTCACCAAAGCCATTGATGAGGAAAGGCAGTCCATACAGCCTACCTCGATCTGGCTAAGGCCTTGATACAATACCCCATTCGGGTATCATTGAAAAACTCATCAGCTTAAATGTCAACCCATACATCACAAGATGGGTTGCAAACTGGCTGAGTGACAGAACCCACAGGGTCAGAGCTGCTGGCGCCATGTCAGACTCAAAGCCTGTCACAAGTGGTGTCCCACAGGGCTCAGTCCTGGGCCCACTCTTGTTTGGCATCTACTTTTCCAGTACAAGCAAACACAGGAGGGTTATGGCTGACAAAGTTTGCAGATGACTGCAAACTGGCCATAGTAGAAAACACATCTGACACAGATATCCTTCAGAAGGGTCTCACAGAAGCGGATAACTGGTGCCAGAGCCACGGCCTAAAGTTAAATGCCAAAAATGCATAGTCATACCCTTAAAACAAGGTTACCCCTAGCTACCAAATAGGTGGCAATCCACTGAGCACAGAAGAAGTTATCAGGGACCTGGGGACCCAGGTTGATAGTAGTCTGTCATTCGACACCCATGTAGCTAAAGTAGTTAGGAAGACCTTCTACATTGCCCACCTTATCATGAAGGGATTCTCATCTAGATCAAGGGAGGTCATAGTCTCCCTTTACTCATCACTCATCAGACCAATGATTGAGTACAATGCCCCATTCGGAATGTATCTGACCCGACACTTGCAGCAGCTGGAGAGGCCACAAAAGTTCCTCACCAAAAGGATAAAGGGTCTCAAAATCTGTCCTATGCTGCCCGACTGAAAGAACTCCAGCTCTATTCAGTGCTCAGAGGTGACCTTTGCCTAACATACAAGGCCATGTCAAACCCAGATTTGATGAATATGCTTCACCTCAAAAATCTAGATCCATCAGAGCCACAAGGCGGAGACTTAAACCTTGACACGGCTATTAATAGGGCGTGCTGCAGGGATAGATTCATCACCCAAAGACTCCCTATGCTGTGGAACAAAATCCCGGTACATGTGAGGCAGAGCACTGGCCTTGTTCAAGAGAAATCTTGACCAATGGATGGGAGATCGCAGATATACCCCAGGGATTACCTCAGTGTCACTGCTCGACAGAGGCACAGAAAAATAATGGGTATAGTTCCCCATACTAAAGGGGTGGCCTAAGCCACAAAACGATGGGCTAGGCTTGTAAATGCCCTCGGGCAGATAGCCTAGTATGAACCTATGAACCTATGAATAGATGGTATTCCTGTGGAGGCCTGGAATCTAGAAGGGAAGGAATTGATAATGATCTGGAAGGTTTTGTTTAACGTTGTTTTAAAAGGAGGGTAAAGGCCAGCATCCAGAAAGAAAGTTATAATGGTTTTAATACCTAAAGATGGCAAAAAAACATCAGATTCAACTTCATATAGGCCCGTTTTGATTTTAAGCCATGATTATAAAGCGTTTGTCTACAATAACTAAAAAAAATGGCAAAGGTGTTGCCAAAATTGATAGATATGGAACAATGTGTTTTGTGGAGGGGAAGCAAAGATTTGACAGCATTAATAGAACAATGATGATTCAGAGGGAAGCAGAACGTAAGGAAATGCCACTGTTGTTGGCGGGTCTTGATGAAGAGAAAGCATTCAACAGACTAAACTGGGATTTTGAGTAAGGCAATGGAAGCATTTGCATTCCCTGATACAATAGGTTAATTTGAACGATATATGAGAGAACGGAGGCAAAAATTTAAAGTGGAAGGCTTTTTCTCCAATAAGATGTGCCTAAATAGGGTAACCAGGCAGAAGGGTCCTCTTCCCTTTGTTGCTTGCATTATTTTTAGAGCCATAGGAATAGAAAATAAGGGACTCAAGACTCAAGGATATAATTGGTATGGTAATCGAGAAGAGTTGTCTTATTTGCAGATGATGATATTTTGTACCTGATAAAACCAGAAAAGGGTAATTTCTGTTGCAGAACATTCTGAGACAATTTCAGGTTTTTTAGGAATATAAAATGAATACAGACAAAATAATGACTATAGCTGTGAACAAAGTACCCACACATAAACTGGTTCAGCAATACCCACATTTATGGAGACATGATAAAATGAAGTATTTAGAAGTTTGGATTAAAAAGGATTCTGTTGTGGTAGCTAAGGATATGTGGGAAGAGACTAAACAAAAGAAAATACAAGAAGCAAGCAGTGCAAATGTTTTTAGTGCCTTTAGTTTGCGTCTATATTATATCAGCGAACGCTTGAAATTGAGAACTCTGTATAATCGACCCAAACACTTTGAAAATCCAAAATGCTGAGCACACAGATCAGCGATTCCCCCCCCCCCAGTAAAAAAAAAACAAAACAAAACACCCAAACACAAAATAAAGTGTGTGTGTGGGGGGGGGGGTTGTGCCCCCCACCCCCTACTTAAATATACCAACTCTGAGATTTCACCACAGTGAAGGAAATGGCAAAGTCCCAAAAAGGGCCCAGTGATTTTTTTCCCCTGGGAAAAAAAATTATTCCATCCTTTCAGAATTTCGCCATTTCGGGTGAACACGTTCGATTAAACATTTACAAATTTAAGCGTTCATTTACATAATAGGAACCCTTTAGTTTTATATACAAATCCGACATAATTTTGTACACCAGAGGAGAAATGATAGACAGTAATTAATAAACCAGTTGAAGGTTTTTATCTGAGAGGGAAGAGGGCAAGAGTTAAGTAGGTCCAACTGATCCTTCCAATAGAACAAGGTAGTTTACGTTTGCCTGATTTGAAGGGATTATTTTAGAGCTACACAGTTAAGGTTCTTATACATAGCACAAGTAGAAAGCTGTAATTCAAAGTGGAAAGGGATAATGATGAACTGCTAGGGGAGATTCAGGAAGTAAGGAGAAAATGGAATTTTGGATGCAGATCCTTAAGGAGAATAACAGTAGTCATACAGAATATTATGACTTCCCTGCTTAGTCTAGCAGAAGCATATCGGCGTCAAGTAGGAATGGAAATCAAATCAGAAGTAGATAAAAATCAGGAAGCAACTGAATGTGCCAAAAAACAAAAAGAATATAAGGCAAAAGGGTCAGATGCGAAGACAAGAAATGTGGAAAATGCAAAAATATAGTTGCAAGTATAGAAGACTTCTTCTGGAAGAACCTCGTGTTGATCAGGATCAAATGCAGGAATGGTTAAGGAGAGGCGAATTCAAACCGAAAGATGAAAGGTTAATATTGGCGGCCCAATATAGTGTGCTTCGTATACGTTAGTTTACAAAGTCCCTTGAACATATGGAAGAAACAGACAAATATAGGTTTTGTAAAACAGAATTGGATATGGTCGCACAACTTTTTGCTGGTTGTGACATACTAATGGTAGAAGGATTGTATACTGAAAGGCATAATAATATGGCAAGACTGTTGTACTGGGGATTGCGCAAACATTACGCCACCGAAGTGGCTGAAAAACACTGGAAACATGAGCAACAAAACATCATAGAAAATGAAGCCCTCATCACATGGGATCACCCATTACCAACAGTTCAAAAGATATATACGAGAAAACCAGATAAAGTGGTCCATGAAAAGACAAAAGTAGCATTGATAATTGAAATCGCTACACCCATTGACTACAGTGCCTTAGGTACAGAGAGACACAAAGTCATAAAATATTAAGATTTGCAGGCAAAAATAAGAGAAATGTGGAAAAAGATACCTAGACAGTTAAAAAAATAGTAGAAGCAACAAGTCTTATAAAAAAGAATCTAAAATTGTATTTTAATGTCACCAATACATGTAACTCCATACGAAATGCAGATGAAGTCATTACTGGGCACATTGCGGGTGCTGTGAAGAGCACTTTTAGCTGACATCAAAGATTGAAACAAAAGTAATTTCATGAACTTTAATCATGCTTTGACTTAGGAATTGGGTCCATTCCCGTTATGGTATTAGAAATCCAAAAGATTTGGACAAATTAAAAAGGGGAGAAACAATATTATATTCATACAGTAACAGAAAGTATTCTAAGAACTAAGCCAATGCAAGAATGGAAAAAACAGATTCTGCCAATAAGGATGATTGGAATTAAGGGTACAGGGAATAGGCAAGAGGGTAGAATTTACTGGAGAAAATGAGGGAAGGAACCAAAGTATTGGGAGTAAATAAATAGAGAGGGAAAGGTAATCGAATGGGAAGAGGCCAAGAAGCCAATTGGATTGCAGGCAAGAGGCTTCTTCCCCTATCGGGGACTGCTATTAGAGTACAGGCAAAGAGAAGGGGATATGTGAACCGAAGTGAAAGACCTGCTCCAAGTGAAATCTAGAACAGAAGCTACTGTTAAAAAATGGCTAATTAGTAGAGTATATAAAATATTGCACAATAACTGTAAGAATCCGAGGATGTTGGAAAGGATTGGGAAGAAAGATTGGAGAAGCAATTCAGAAGAAAACAATGGGAGGGGAAGTATGCATGGCTCCCAAATGTAGATCAAAGTCTAGAAGATTTTGAATTTTTACTTTGAAGTGTTTCCATAGGTGGTTTTACACCACAAGACTCCAAAGAAGTTTTCCATAGTTTGATGACAAATGTTGGAGGTACGATGGGGAAGAAAGAGATAACTGGGAACATATGTTTTGGGGGTGTAATGAGTTGGCAGACTTTTTAAAAAAATCCTTATAGAGTATACTGTCAGAAATATAGGGTGAGCAAATGGGTGTAGCTAAGGAAATTATTTTTTTGATCTGGGACACAGGATCTGAATTGCCTAGACGTAGTAAGTTTAATTCTGGTGGCTGCCAAAAAAGCTGTAACTAGAAAATAGAAATCAAAGTCTAAATCAACTATACTTGAAGTAGTGAATATTATAACAGAGATAAAAGAACTAGAAATAGAATCTTCCACAAAAAAGGTAGGTGCAAACTACATAGAAAAAATGGAAATTGTGGGAAGAATACATGAAGAATAATGTTTTGGAGGAGGACTGATGTTTAAGGGAGGGCATGAATTGATTGATTTACGTAATGTTGGATTGATGATGCCTTTGGAAAAGTATGTCGGTGATGTATAATGGTTGTGACTGTTAACATGTTTTGTTTTGTTTTCTTTTGTATAAATGTAAAGGTGTTAAAAAAAATCCATGGTATGTTTGTCTCTGGAAGGTCTCCAAAGCAAATATGGTAAAAGCTATATGTGGTGCCACCAGAGTGAAACCTCCACTCATTCATACTATTTTTTTGTAGTCAATTCATTTCAACCAATGCCTGTATTATTTCTGTCCACACGGTTAGTGATGATTGGTTAACTGGTGCATGTAAGCCAATGATAGCAGTGTTTTTACTTGGGTTACACTGAGTATGAGGTAATATTGTTTATAGTCAATAAGTGCTGGTTCAGGAAAGCAGCTGCTCTTGCTCTGAGTACATTGGCTTGTCGCAACTTGGAAAGTTCCAGCATGCTCTTCTGTATTAACAGTGATAAGCAACTTGCTGTGTGCCTAAGGTATTGAATGACTCTAACTGCGACCTGCTTTCAATGCTCTTCATTTGTATATTATTATGCATTCATTTAAAATGGTATCTTCTTTTGCACATGGTAATACATTCATTTGCATATACCAGTTCCTCTGCTGTTTTCATTGCTACTGCGTGGTACTAGCTGTTGCTATGAATCACCACATTCCTTTGCATGTCTGTTTCCCACTCAAATGACACACTGCATATTACGTTAGTTGACTATGAATGCTAGCCAGTATTTTTGTAGGGGTAAGCCCTCTGCACCCCCAAACCCCCTACATTTGTCTGATTTGTAAATATACTAAGTTAAGATTGTACAACAATGTGGAAAAAGGGAAACTTCCTAATCCCATTGGTAAATGATTCTGTGGTAATGCACTGCAATATTTTGATGTCATGTAGTCCACCAGTGTGCTCTGATCCTTTTACTGTCAGCTAGTTGGTAATTGACCAAGAGGACAGGTTTGTGTGTAAATACATGCATGTGTTTCTGTGTATAATATTTATAGACACACACACACACACACTCATTGTACCTTGAAATGGGGGAATATTGAACATACCCCTGCTCAGACTGTGTGTGTGTGTGTGTGTGTGTGTGTGTGTGTGTGTGTGTGTGTGTGTGTGTGTGTGTGTGTGTGGCTGTGTGTCTGTGTGGCTGTGTGTCTGTGGCTGTGTGTGACTGTGTGTGTGTGTGGCTGTGTGTCTGTGTGTGTGTGTGGCTGTGTGTCTGTGTGTGTGTGTGGCTGTGTCTGTGTGTGTGTGGCTGTGTCTGTGTGTGTGTATGTGTATGTATATGTGTATGTATATATGTGTGTATGTGTGTGTATATATATATATATATATATATATATATATATATATATACATGTGTGTGTGTGTGTGTGTGTGTATATATATATATATATATATATATATATATATAAAAATAATCCCCATATCCATACTTGCAGCCTTGCTGTTCTAAGAATAACAGTTCAGTCCCTGAATTTCAAAAGGAACATGAGGAATTTATATGGGAAATTATGAAAAATTAGGGGTTTTGGAAAAATAAGGAAATGTTCGTTTTAAGATGCTAAGGCACTAAAATAAGAAAATGAAATGCTTATGTAAGAAAATGAGACTAGATGAAGAGTATTTAAAAAAATAATGGAAGATCATTCAGAAGATTTTACAGAGAAACCGAGGTAATCCAACACTCGTCCATCTGCCTTCTTAACTGAATAAACTTCTTGAAACATCAGTAAGGCATCTTTATTCCTCCCACAAGGAAGGTATCTGAGAGAGAGAGAGAGAGAGAGAGAGCGAGCGTCTCCTAGGTTTGCTTTCCAAGGTTTTAAAGAGAGGGAAAGAGAAAATATTATTGAGAATGAAAATTATAGGAATTTTGAGTATGGAGCTCAAAAATATCATTTAAAGGCAAAATGAAAGCAGTATATTTGGAAGGCTTTGTAATGTCAGGGAGTGTAAAGGATAGTACATTATGACATCTTTTTTTTTTCTAAATTATTGAAGGAAATGGACTTTTAGAAAAACAGTGAGGATATTTTATAATTGTAAGCATTAGCAGTGTTATTGTAGCTAATATAATATGTAGGGATATGAGAAGGCAAATACAGGTTTAAATGTAATAAACAGGTTTATAGAACAATGTATATGTGCATGGCAAGCACATGTGATGTGATGCAGAGCCTTGAGGTATGGTACAGAATGGAATAGCATACAAGATACAGAGGTATAAAGATATATAAATGCTTTTGAATGTGGGCATTTTAAAAAGGTACAGAAAATTTAAAGGAAATGGGATGTTCATTTAAAAAACACAGGCAATGTTGCACCTTTGTATTTTGTGTTGTTGATTTTACAATATTTAAATGTAATTAGTAATTGTTTATGAAGAGAAAGCAGTACATTTATAAATATTTAAATGTGTGTATGAACACTATAATGTGCATTTAAATGTATATGTGTGTGTTTACTTAATATTTGTTAAGTTTTGTTTATTATTTGATAGCAAGAATATTGTACTGATACATAAGTGCCCATTCATTTTAGCATTGCTAATTGAAGACAGTACATACAATACATAGGTTGACAACAGTTTTCAGAGTAAGAAAACATGAAGGTGGAAAAACAACACACCATTTAAAAATAATTGTTTCTAAATCACCCCTGCTGTTCTTCATTTGCACTACGTGATCTTTTAACATCCATCTCATTTTCCAGCGCAGCACATTGACTTAGCGGTATGACCTCTGACTCACTCTTGGGGTTTTGGCTTTAGTCTTTGCTTTCAGTTACTGTATGCATGCAGGTTTGCTGGGCCTGCCAATGTCCGTGTCAGTTTCTCTGGTTTCTGTAATTTCTTCCCGTCTTCTGTAAACATGCTGATTGATTGGTGACTCTAATTTTTCAGTGTGTTTTTTGTTATGTACACAGTACTGGTATGCCTGATGGAAGCTGGATGTCATAGTAAAAGCAGTATGAGGGAAAGGACTTAGTCCCACCAGGCATTGTTATGTATGCATGTGTCCTTGGTTCTACCAGGCATTGTTACATGTGCATGTCTCCTTGGTTCTACCAGGCATTGTTGCATGTGCATGTGTCCTTGGTTCCACCAGGCATTGCTACATGTGCATGTCTCCTTGGTTCCATCAGGCATTGCTACATGTGCATGTGTCCTTGGTTCCATCAGGCATTGCTACATGTGCATGTGTCCTTGGTTCCACCAGGCATTGCTACATGTGCATGTTTCCTTGGTTCCATCAGGCGTTGCTACATGTGCATGTGTCCTTGGTTCCATCAGGCATTGCTACATGTGCATGTGTCCTTTGTTCTACCAGGCATTGCTACATGTGCATGTCTCCTTGGTTCCATCAGGCGTTGCTACATGTGCATGTGTCCTTGGTTCCATCAGGCATTGCTACATGTGCATGTGTCCTTGGTTCCACCAGGCATTGCTACATGTGCATGTGTCCTTGGTTCCATCAGGCGTTGCTACATGTGCATGTGTCCTTGGTTCCACCAGGCATTGCTACATGTGCATGTGTCCTTGGTTCCATCAGGCGTTGCTACATGTGCATGTGTCCTTGGTTCCATCAGGCGTTGCTACATGTGCATGTGTCCTTTGTTCTACCAGGCATTGTTACATGTGCATGTCTCCTTGGTTGTACCAGGCATTGTTGCATGTGCATGTGTCCTTGGTTCTTCCAGGCATTGTTGCATGTGCATGTGTCCTTCTTTAGCTATGTTAGAAACCTAGGAGGAAACTCCCAGATATGCTCAGAATTAGTTCAAAATGATGTGAAGATTACTGAACCTACACACATTGCTAACATACTGGCTGACAGGTTCAGTGCAAACTTCTCCCCCCCTCCCCCCCAAAAGGAGAGATATCTATACCAGAGGATTGTAGCCCCCAAACATCTCCAACGCCCAGGTGAGAACTGCCCTCTCCAAGGCAAAAAATACAGCATCCATGGGACCGGATGGTGTCCCTGGCTGTGTGCTCCACGAACTCAATGAGGAATTAAACCCGCAGTTAGGACAGCTGTTTAATCTTAGCCTCACCTCAGGATACGTGCCCAAGGAGTGGCGACGGCGACTGTGGTCCCACTTCACAAGCGCGGTGCCTCCACCGACCCTGGTAATTACCGTCCCATTAGCTTGACAAGCCTTATCTGCAAAGCCATGGAGAGGATCATAATGGAACTCATAAATAAAGACATAGGGAACTTGCAGACTTTGGATCCAACCCAGTTTGGCTTTGTCAAAGGCAGATCATGCCTTTTAAACTTGATTGACTTTTTGAGACAGTCACCAAGGCCATTGATGAGGGAAAGGCAGTCCATACAGCCTACCTCGACCTGGCAAAGGCCTTGACACAATACCCCACTCAGGTATCATCGAAAAACTCATCAGCTTGAATGTAAACCCATACATCACAAGATGGGTTGCAAACTGGCTAAGTGACAGAACCCACAGGGTCAGAGTTGCTGGAGCCATGTCAGACTCAAAGCCTGTCACAAGTGGTGTCCCACAGGGCTCAGTCCTGGGTCCACTCTTGTTCGGCATCTACTTTTCTGAAGTACAAGCAAACACAGGAGGGTTATGGCTGACAAAGTTTGCAGATGACTGCAAACTGGGCGCCATAGTCGAAAACACATCTGACACAGATATCCTTCAGAAGGGCCTCACAGAAATGGATAACTGGTGCCAGAGCCATGGCCTAAAGTTAAACGCCAAGAAATGCATAGTCATACCCTTCGGGAAAAACAAGGTTACCCCTAGCTACCATATAGGTGGCAATCCACTGAGCACAGAAGAAGTCATCAGGGATCTGGGGACCCAGGTTGACAGTAGCCTTCGCTTGACACTCATGTTGCTAAAGTAGTTAGGAAAACCTTCTACATTGCCCACCTGATCATGAAGGGATTCACATCTAGATCAAGGGAGGTCATCGTCCCCTGTACTCATCACTCATTAGACCTATGATTGAGTACAATGCCCCATTTGGAATGTATCTGACCCGACACCTGCAGCAGCTGGAAAGGCCCCAAAAGTTCCTCACCAAAAGGATAAAGGGTCTCAAAAATATGTCTTATGCTGCCCGACTGAAAGAACTCCAGCTCTATTCAGTCTCATACCGCTTGCTCAGAGGTGACCTGTGCCTGACATATAAGGCCATGTCAAACCCAGATTTGATGAATATGCTTCACCTCAAAAAATCTAGATCCCTCAGAACCACAAGGGCGGGAGACTTAAACCTTGACACGGTTATTAATAGAACATGCTGGAGGGACAAATTCATCACCCAGAGACTCCCTATGCTGTGGAACAAAATCCCGGTACATGTGAGGCAGAGCACCTCGCTGGCCTTGTTCAAGAGGAATCTTGACCAATGGATGGGAGATCGCAGATATACCCCAGGGATTACTTCAGTGTCACTGCTTGACAGAGGCACAGCAAAATAATAGGCATAGTTTTATTCAAACTAAAGGGGTGGCGAAAGCCACATAACTATGGGCTAGGCTTATAAATGCCCTTGGGCAGATAGCCTAGTATGAACCTATGAACCTATGTGTCCTTGGTTCCATCAGGCGTTGCTACATGTGCATGTGTCCTTGGTTCCACCAGGCATTGTTACATGTGCATGTCTCCTTGGTTCCATCAGGCATTGTTGCATGTGCATGTGTCCTTGGTTCCATCAGACATTGCTACATGTGCATGTCTCCTTGGTTCCACCAGGCATTGCTACATGTGCATGTGTCCTTGGTTCCACCAGGCATTGCTACATGTGCATGTGTCCTTGGTTCCACCAGGCATTGCTACATGTGCATGTGTCCTTGGTTCCACCAGGCATTGTTACATGTGCATGTCTCCTTGGTTCCACCAGGCATTGTTACATGTGCATGTCTCCTTGGTTCCACCAGGCATTGTTACATGTGCATGTCTCCTTGGTTCCATCAGGCATTGCTACATGTGTATGTGTCCTTGGTTCCACCAGGCATTGTTGCATGTGGCCATGTTTATGCCATTGTGGAGTGCAGGTATGTGGCTGCCACATAGGAATGGTAATGCCAGACAAAGGGTGAAAAAAAAGGATATTGTATAGAAAACCCCCTAGAAACATTAAGTTCTGTAAAATATTGTAAAAAAATTATTATATTATCTTCACCATAAGAAAAAGTTTAGGAATAAAATGAAAATCTAGAAAGAAATTCATGTGGGAAATATTTTCTCCCAGATATCACTTTCTATGATTTTTAAAGTGCTTGGATAACTTGCTGTTTCAGACATATAACTAATGCTGACACTTAACTGATCACTGGTTTTCTTTTATATAAAATGTGACTCCTTTAAGGGATCTGCCTGTTGGGAACAAGGTTTGTCTGTAGCAGTGCTGAAAGCAACCAAGCTTTATTTCGGTAAGCAGAACTGATACTCTGCTGTAGCCCAGAACAGAAATTTGCCTTAACAGGCAATGATTGGCAGTTTTCATTCCTTGTAGGAGGATAGGGTGCATCCTGTATCTAGTGTCAGGAGTTACTCCAAGGCAGTCAAAAGTTAGTCACTCATACATCTATAATAAAGCTTGCAGTGGGAGCAGGTACAGAATTATTCTTCATGATGTGTGCATTGCGTGTGAAGTAAGCACCTGCCTGGAAAAGTAGAGTAGGTGTACCAGAAAGCCTTTTGTATGAGTGTGCGTGAGTGTGTGAGTGTGTGAGTGTGTGAGTGTGAGTGTGTGAGTGTGTGAGTGTGTGTGTGTGTGTGTGTGTGTGTGTGTGTGTGTGTGTGTGTGTGTGTGTGTGTGTGTGTGTGTATATATATATATATATATATATATATATATATATATATATATATATATATATACATACATATATACATATATGGGTCTACTTCATATGACCTAAATTTCATTTGACTGAAATTCATTTGACTAAGACCAAAACACTGAAAGTTCAAAAGACTGAAACTCATAACACTGACTCATTAAAGTAAAAGGTATATGCCCTTTTCCCCACTGTAGTGTGACCCTGGAGTTGGTATATATAGTTAGGAGGCTGTGGGGGGCACAGCCCCCCACGTACTTTATACATTTTAAACCATACACATGGATGTTTATAACTGCAATGAATAACTCTTTGCAAAAAACAATATTTACCTAAACTATGTGGGGGGCTGTGCCCTTCACACACCCCCAACTATATATACTAACACCAGGATCGCACTACAGTGGGGAAACGGGCATATACCTTTTACTTTAATGTGTCAGTGTTACGAGTTTCAGTCAAATGATTTTTCAGTCTTTTGAACTTTCATTGTTTTGGTCTTAGTCAAATGAATTTCAGTCAAATGAAATTTTGGTCATATGAAGTAGATCTATATATATATATATATATATATATATATATATATATATATATATATATATACATATATATATATATATATATATATATATATACATATATACATACATACATACATATATATATATATATATATATATATATATATATATATATATATATATATATATAAAGATTTGTGGGGCCATATATAAAGATTTGTGGGGCCACCCAGACTCCTGGCTGTCTCACCATTCCCCCTTTTTCATGGTTTCCCTTCCTGTATGAAACTTACCCCCCATGTATTTTAGTCTCTCGTACAATAAATATTACTTTAGATTACATGCTCTTTGTTAATTTCATACATTTCCAGAATCAGACCCCTCTTTTGGCCAAAATCTCTAGCTAAATTATAATTCCTTGCTCTTCGTAAAATATCCCATATATAATTACACATATTTAATTTGGGATGCAAAGTTTTTATTATTTCATGTCTTTTATTTGTATACAATTTAGTTTTCTGTCTTTCTGCTTCTAGTGTTGAATCACAGTTCATTAACTGTAGTGTTTCATGTTCTAAATTTAGTATGTTATTGATTTCATTGTTGAATGCTTTAGACACCATTTTAAAGTATAATTGTGCTATAAAAATGTTTGACCTTTATATCTGTTGTCTTGTTTGTGATTCAGCTGAAACATAATAAAATGTAGGGGAAAATAGAAAGGATATTTTATTTGGGCATCACCGTTGAGTTATGTGGAACCTACACAGAAACTGAGGGAGTGAAATAGCTCTCAGACAGGAATGGACAGTTTGTGTGTCCTAAAGAGAGCTGAGAGGAAGAAACTGAAAAAATGTGCCAAATGTAAATTTGTTATGGGATTAGCTCAGACCATTACTATGAGGTAAGAACTGTTAGGTAAGCACACCTATGATAGGCAGCCAGATGATTAACTTCACTGTCTTATAACTTTCAACAACTGTCCAGACTCACTGGAGAATGAAATGTTCATGTTTAGATTGTACAAATAACTGCAGTTTTGTGTTCTGAAGTTATGTTGGTGCATTATTTCCTCTTGTGGATGTTGCCAGTTGTGAGTTCATGCCATTAATATACTGCAGGTACATGAAGTATGTCTAGTAGCTACTAACCAGCCATGATGGGGTGTGTGTGTTGTGGGGAAGGGTGCGATTTGTTGGCCTTCACAGTTTTCTAAAAGAATCACCACTGCATTAATTAAATTAGCCTACTCCCACCCTGTAGAAATCTGCTGTAGTACTTTTCCTAATGTTTTTAAGTCCTATATCCATTATCATACTTATTAATAGATGTTGTGTATAATGCTTTTGTGAAGTTTCCAAGTTAAGTACTTGCAGTAGGTACATGTAACCTTTGTTACATCTCTGTTTATTTCAAATGTCAATCTATCCTTCAACACTTATTGTATATTCTGACTCTCTGATGCCTTCACTGTTCCTGTTCCTGTTTCTGTTTTAATTTGTTACGGTTCTCCCTAGTTTTATTTCTTTTTAGTTTTCCCCTCTTTGCTTCCCTTGGTTTAGTTAATGAGCTTCAAACTCTTAGAAAATTGTGCATGCAAATATAATTTGGTGAATAATAAAACTGTGAAAATTCCTGCTTCACCCATGAAATTAATAAAGTTAAACTGAAAATGTAACCGGATTATCACTTTTTTGACCCTGTTGTAAAGTCATACCTCTCAACATGCAGACCCTAAAAATAGAGAGCCTCGAAAAGTAGGTACATACAGCCAAAAGTCTGGACATCTAATTAGCATATAATTTGAATAGCAAATAGCATACAACTCTTTCCACTTCCAGTCAGTGGTGTAACTACAGTTAGTGCCACCCAGCGCTGTCTTTGAATTTGCTTCCCACCCCCTCACAAAATCATGGTCAAATGGGGCTCCTCATACACAGCCACCCTCTCTGCAGCCATTCCAGTCTCCCATTACTTGGTTATTCCTCCCCATGTACCATAAACACTGTAATGTGCATACTGCTTTATGCTTCACTTCTACAATGATTATTTGGATTTGCTAGAGTGTGTTTTAAATTTATTGTTTTCAACATTTTTCCAGTAAGCAATGAAACAGAATGTATGAACAAATAATGACAAAACTGCCCAATTCAGAACACTTCCATCATAAAAGTCTAGTCAAACTTCTGTCATTACAATCCACTAATATCAGTAAATATGCACAATGTCTGCAGAAGTAAAATTCATCAAAATAATTCCACATTAAAGAGATCTGTGACTAATAAAGAGGCTGCTGCTAGCAAACCGCTTTATATTTCATTGTTTCATCTACAAATAAAGTGCCTGTTACCTTTGAAAAATAAATTGCCTATGTTGCATTAAAAAATAAGCTAGTAATATTGCTATAGGGAATGCATGGCAAACTGATAACAGGTTCAGAATTACTAGATATCTCCTCCAAAGGAGGACATTCTCAGAACTGCAGCATCCACCCCTTTAAAGTACAACACAGTACAGTATCAGCAATCCATCTACATACTATGGGAGTAGAAGCCACAGCCTTCTGCATCAAAAGCAAGTATACTACCTGTTGTGCTACTAGCAATGCAAACAAACTTGACATAAACAGCACTAAACTTCTCTTCCCCTGAAGCTCTCATCTCCTTGTAAAATCCACGTCACTCAACTATATCTCCCAACTTTGCAGCACAAGAAATCTGGAAAGAACCAGAATGTGGAGGTGGGGGGGACAAAGGCCTAAAACCAGGGATGCATTTTAAACATTGCTTGTATAATCTAAGAAAGTTGCTACAATAAAATGGTTTGCATTTCCTGAAAGATAACCATTTAAGCTTCAGCCTTCCCATCATTATTTACTGAATTCACTTCTCACTGATCTGCCAGAAAACTACAAATTTTAAGAGAAACGGACCAGAAATATGAGCCAAACATTTCAGACATTCTGTGAAAATCTGGACAGTTGAGAGCTATGGACTCAGCTCCTTGAATCACAAGTGGTGGTATGGGTACAGAATTCAGGCTCTTGCTTCTTCTTGTACCCAAGGTACAGGGTTTGAGCCCGAGTAACACTAATCAATAGGTTTACCTAACTGGGGCATTTTATAAGCACACACACAAATTCAGGAACGTTAACAGCAAGCAGCAGGAAAATTCTGAAGTCCGTGAACTGAACAAATACACAAATTCTCTGTATGGTAGCCACAAATAGAGTTAGCAGCAGCAAAATAATCCAGGAAGGTTAACGGCAAGCACAAGCAGCAGCAAATGTCCATGATCTGAACCTGAACACACACACACACACACACACACACACACACACACACACACACACACACACACACACACACACACACACACACACACACACACACACACACACACACACACACACACATATATACACACACACACACACACACACACACACACACACACACACACACACACACACACACACACACACACACACACACACACACACACACACACACACACACACACACACACACACACCTTACCTGGTGAAGCAGCTGCAAAAGTCCTCAGTCTGTGAACTGAACAAACAAACACATTCCCCATAGTGGCAGTAATAAGAAGCTGTACTATTAGAATTGTACACGGACAGGAAAAATGCACAGATGTGATGTGTGGGACTGTTCTTAAAGAAGAACGTCCCCTTTAAAAAAAAAAAAAAAACAGTTATTTAATAAATGTGATTATTTAGTCTGAAAAGTACCACCCGCGACAGGCAGCCCATCTCACCACCCCCCCAGCTATGCCACTGCTTCTAGTACGAGTGTGGGGTACTACTTAGAAATGCATCTTTATAAACAGAGTGGCAAAATGTTGGAAAAATATAAAGGCATCAACATCATTTACTCAACAATTGTATCTTCACTTCCACTTTGTCACTTAATTTGCTCCTCCTGTTCTTCTCTTCCCTGCAAAATTATTCCTTGTTCTGTCCTTCAAGCTGCACAAACCACTTGTCAACATTTTCCAGCTGTTTTACTATGTTTATAGTTTGTTGTTTTTCTTTTGGCTTTTCCTCTTACCTCTTGCTGTGAGTGAGGCGACAACGCTACCGCTGCACCACCGCGGTTCCCTTTTACTATGTTTATAGTGCTTATACTAAATTTAAGAAATATATTTACAGGTTTTCTGCCATTGCATCACCTCTGTTATCGAACTCACTCAGAGAACAAAATGTGCCTTAACTTACGTTGTATATAGATAATGAATCATGTCTTAATTTGTGTGTGTCAGAGCTATGTGAAGATTGAATACTGTCTTGTAATTATGTTGTACAAATGAATTATGCTTTGTAATAATGTAGCACTGGAGCTTTTATTCTCATGTCTCTGCTGAAAATAGGTACTTCTGACTCGGTCAAACTTCGTGGTAAACAAAAGGCAATTAGTCAGTCAGTCAATCAATAAATAAATAAACGAGACAGTGTAAAGTCTATATTGCAAAATGTGGCCACAGAAGGTCATTTAGTTTTTGTGTCTGACAAATGGAAGTGTAAAATATATGTTGTCTTTCTTTAAATTATTAGTGCAACTAGTATGTTGATCAACCACATATGAGGAAGGGGATTCAGAAAATTATGCAAAGGGGCAAATCATGCCTAAAAATAGAGAAATAGCTCCAAAAAAATCATGTAGGGGTAAATCAGTAAAATAGTAATGTTCTTCCAAACTAGGGATAGTTGTGAGGTCTGCATGGAGGGCAGTGGTAACTGTGTGCTAACAGTTTGGTTAGGAAATTAAACTGTTGGTACATCGAACTGTCCTGTGTTCACTTTTAATACTGTACATCGCTTGTGTTGTGTTGGCATTTTTGTGGTTTAGACTGATTATTTATGAAGTGTAGAGACCATTTCCAAATGGTTGGGTTTCACTATACTTTGTAAGGATTTCTTTTGGCTGTTCTTACATTCTGGTCATGCACGCTGCTGTTTCTGTTCTAGGTCCAAGAACAGCACCTCATTCCTGTATATGCCTACACTAGGTTAAGAGCGGTCCATCTTTACTTACTATAAACTCACCATTGTAAAATGGACTCTCATGGCTGACAAATAATACTGCTTGAGTTAAGCGTATGACTAAGATCGTGGTGCTACCAGATGTTACAGTAAAGTGCTTGATATTAAATGCTGTGCTAATGCCATGATGACTCTGGAAATGTCTGATAGTGTATTGTGTGGACAGTTAGTCCTAAAGGCCGTAAACATGTTGTGATAGCAGCTACTGCAGTTATACTTAGCGGGCCTGTATATCACTACTCCAGTATTAAGCAGGTTAGTTTCCTCTCTCTCTTGTTGCCTGCCTTCACAATTACCGCAGTTATAGTTATGTGGGCCTGTATATAACTACTCCACTATTAAGCAGACTACTTTCATCCCTCTTTTGTTGTCTGCCTTCATTTTCAGACCTGTATGTAATTGTTGCACTTGAGTGGGTCTGTCTAGGCACATGAATTATCATGTGATAGAAGGCAGCATGAATGTTCGTGTTTGTTAAGGCATAACTGAAGTATTGCAAATGTCACAGCATAGTATGTTAGTGACTGGTGCCATGCAGTGATGTTTTAATTCCAAGTTTTGTTACCCATACTGCTTTTGTAACATGCCTGTTAACCACTGACTTTTGTCAGAAAACTGTGTTGAACACTCTTTATTGCTGTGTAGAGGAAGTATAGTTGTCATAGATATGCTAACTTCATTAAAATCACAGCTAAGTCTCAGGATGCTTTCAGAGTAGTTCCTGTCATGAGACCGAAACATGGCTGTCAGGCACATATTTATTTCTCAGTTAATTTTTGTGTGTCCAAATGGTTTCAGATCAGTATCGGCTGTTTATTGCCCAAGTAAGTGGACTGGTTGCATAAATCAGTTTGAGCTAATTGTTACTCGAAGACTTCAAAGTTAATGGAAAACATTAATCGGCAAACAAGTACAGAGATCAGGGTATGAACCTTAATGATAAATGAAGTTAAGACACACACATCTATAAAGTAGTTAAATACTAAAAGCCACAATACTAAAAATACGATTTTAAATGTATGATGGTCAAATACAAATACTGGAAGCAGTCAGAGGAAGAAATGTAAACGAATAAAAATGATTTGCTCCTGGTATCATGACAAAAGTACAGAGCAGTTATCCACTTAAAGTAACATTTCTAATGAGATAACATGACACTAAATTATACTACCAGTATAAAGAGGATAACACTGGTGTTAAATGAATGCTTTGGCCATAATAATTGCATGACTTTTAACTCTGACTGATGATGATGATGCAGCACTGGTGCACATATGCTTAGACATCAGGCAAATATTCTTTGCTCTCATCTGCAGTTTGATAAGTACTATTTATTTATTTAGATTTATTTATTGGCATTTGTTGACCGGTCATATAGATGCTCCGTTTCCTTATTAGCTTTTTTGTATATCAGAATTCTACCATCAGCAGAGCAGCTGCACTGGTGCAGCGGTTAACGTTGTTGCCTCACAACAAAAGGTTTCCTAGTTCGATTCTGGGCTGGGGTGCACTCTGTGTGGAGTTAATTCTGGGCTGGGGTGCACTCTGTGTGGAGTTAATTCTGGGCTGGGGTGCACTCTGTGTGGAGTTAATTCTGGGCTGGGGTGCACTCTGTGTGGAGTTAATTCTGGGCTGGGGTGCACTCTGTGTGGAGTTAATTCTGGGCTGGGGTGCACTCTGTGTGGAGTTAATTCTGGGCTGGGGTGCACTCTGTGTGGAGTTAATTCTGGGCTGGGGTGCACTCTGTGTGGAGTTTGCATGTCCTCCCTGCAGTTGCATGGGTTTCCTCTGTTTTCCTACCACATCCCAAAAACATGCTGCAGGTGGATTATTCTCTCTAAATTGGCCCTAGGTGCGCATGTGTGCATGTGTGCCTTCTGTGGAAGGTTGGGAGCTAGGCTGGCAACTCTACACCATAAAACTCCACTGCCAATTGTTCTGCGGACTGTTCCGCTCTGGTGACCCATAACAGGAGAAGCCAAAGGGAGAAAAAGAAGAATTTTTCCATCAGCATATACTACCTGTGACTGACAGATGTTCTGTTTCTGTCTCTCTTTCTCTCTCTCTCTCTCTCTCTCTTAGCAGTGCTGCATGTCAGAGTGATGCCACAGTAACAACTGCTGCCATTATCGTGTATTAAACATGACAGATGATCAGTCATTTTTATCTGTGATTTGAAGACTGGTGCCTTACTAGTGCATGATCTCCTCATCATCCTGTACCACCTCTGAGGTGCTTCTTGTTAGCAGCATGTCAGAATGGTGTCACAGCACTACAGGCTGCTATCAGTGTGTACCACATCTGAAAGACACATGCCATATCTTTTTAATACTAATAAAGTATGTCAAAATGATGTTGCAGAACTAAATGATGACATTAGCATGCACCGCATCTGATAGATTCTGTACCTTTTGACTAATGGGGGTGTATCTAAACATGATGTCACAGAACTACATGATGACATCAGCATGCACCACATCTGATAGACAGATTCTGTACCTTTTGACTAACGGCAGTGTATGTTAACATGATGTAAAGAACTACATGATGACATCAGCATGCACCACATCTGATGGACAGATTCTGCACCTTTTGACTAACGGCAGTGTATGTTAACATGATGTAAAGAACTACACGCACCACATCTGACAGACCACTGCTCTTTCCATTTTTATTAGCACTGCAGTATAGCTGAATTATGTCAGAGCACCACATCTGTTTGACATATTCAAGCTTCCTCCTTGCCTTCTCAATGGCTTTACAATTGACCAGAATGGGGTCAGAATACAGCATGATGTTGTCTAGAGGTAACTGCTGACAGACAGACATTCTGTCCCCTGTCAGTGGCACTACTCTTTGTCAAAGTGTTGCTAAAAAATTGTGTGCCATAACTGAGGAACCATGCTGATTACATTTTGGTACATAAATACTTGACACTTTGCACCTCAACACGCATTACTTAAGTCAGTTCTAACAGCAGAAAATGAGCACATTTATGATATTTAACAAAGATGGTTTAGCTACTGAAATTAACTCTCTTCGTAATCATATTGTTTCTTCACAGCACCCAGCTACGTAATGCATTAGCAAACATCCTGCTTCTCTTCCTGAAAAGTAACTGCAGTATCCTCACTGTGGAGGCACGTGCACACACACACACACACACACACACACACACACACACACACACACACAGTAGCAGATTACTGAGTATGCACAGGAGAATTACTATTATTTCTAAGTTTTCATTGCTACATACTTCCTTGCATTTAGAAGTTGTATCTTAAATTCCTTAGCTTTCTTTCATCAATTCTTGGGAATCTTTAGCACTAAAAAAATGACTGATAAGCATATTTTAAAGAAGTATTTCCTTGTGTTACCAGGCTTCCTTTTTGTCTTGCCTGCTAATCTAATGTACATACTTAAAAGGACTGTTGCTTGTACTAATAATTGCCTTTGATTGGGCAAAAAGACAATTGGATTCCCCCATATAATTATATGTATGTATATATATATATATATATATATATATATATGTATATATGTATGTATATGTAAAAATATATGTATGTGTGTGTGTGTGTGTGTGTGTGTGTGTATATATATATATATATATATATATATATATATATATATATACATATATATATATATGTGTGTGTGTGTGTGTGTGTGTGTGTGTGTGTGTGTATATATATATATATGTATATATATATGTGTATGTATATGTGTGTGTGTGTGTGTGTGTATGTGTATGTGTATATATATATATATATATATATATCTATATATATGTATATATATATGTGTATGTATAGTGTGTGTGTATATATATATATATATATATATATATATATATATATATATATATATATATAAATATATGTATATTGTGTGTGTATGTATATACACACATATATGCATGTGTGTAGATATATATATATATATGTAAAAATATATGTGTGTGTTTGTGTGTGTGTGTGTGTGTGTATATATATATATATATATATATATATATATATATATATATATATATATATATATACACACACACACACACTTGTTAACCCAGTCCAGTACATGTTCTCTTAAAACTTAGTCACTCCTGGAGGCCATTATGAGTGAGCAGAGACCTCTTGCAGAAAAGTAAAATCCTGGTCATGTGTGGGTGCAAAAGATGTAAAATCCATCTTCTCTATTTTCTAAATAAATTTTTTAAGTGCAAAACCGAATAGAGGAGCAGTAACTAATGATAGTTTCACCGGAGTTACTCTGTGAAACTGGTTGTCGACTCCAGTTTTGCTGTGATTGTGGGACCTTGGTGATTCCTTAGCTTTTTTTAATACTTCTAAGTTGTTCGTAAATGGAAAACTATGAATTTTATGTTATTTAAAAATATGGAGGTACTAGACAATTAGTTTCTGCTGCTGTTATTCCTATATGTTCCTAAAGAGTATGATTTATTTGGAATGCTGCATCACCTTTACTGCAGTTTTGAACTGACCAACTTCCTTATCTTTGGTGTTCATGAGGGTCATTCTAGTACTTTCATGAACTGCAACATTATCTGCAGTTACTGTTTCCACCAAAAATTCCAGACGTATCTTTACCTGCATTCTGCTGCATGTGTATGATGAATATGAAGATGTGTATGAACAAGTCCATTAATACAGAGTTGTGGAGCAGGTAGTATAATTTTTAAGGTATTTCCAGGCAACATTATGTGACTAAATGATGTCTACCAAACACACATACATGCAGACGTCAGGCTCTGATACTGCTAGAGATTTTGCTGAATTCTGATAACGCGTACAGTTGGGTCATTGGGAGTTAAGGCTACAAACTGTGTGCTGTGCACTGCAATAAGCACATAAATTTCCCCTCTTCAAGGGTTTGTCAGAGTAGAAGTTTTAAGAACCTAGCAAAGAGTTTATTAAAACCTGCAGAGTGAGACACTAGTGAGCAAGTTTAGCATACATGCAAAATAAATATGCAGTGCAAATATTTTGAAAGTGGTGCTTTGTAGTGAGCGTGATTAGAGAACAAATCATTGATGTGTAAAACACTTGACATTTATTGCTGTTTGATATGCAGAAGAATTGTATTATAAATAGAGGTGGAAGTCCGAATTTCCTGCTCAAGTTAAGATGAAGTTTGACATTTATTTTGGAGCCAAAAACTTGATGCCATAAAATAAAAAACAGTGTAGCAGAGACGAAGGGGAGTTTGTAAAAGGAAGAGTCTATTTTTTACTGTTCCTTTGTATTAGTCTGAATCTCGTGTTGACGGTAGAAGGCTGTTGTCTCACAAGTACATCACAATAAGAGCCAGAGAACTGTAGCAGACCTGTTTTGTTGTCAGATTTTACCATATGATATGATATAAAGCCATGCCTTCTGCACTGTCACACTGACCTATTTTTTTTTTTAACCTCTGTGTACATTTTAACCAGGTTGTCTAACTGGGTTGAGGCTCATTTTCAGTGGTGCACTAAGCATACTGTTTGGCTAAGTGGTTTGCTCACATTCTCATGGCATGCAATGAATCGAACCCAGGATTATAGGATGAAGCTTAGTAGCAGCTCCTATCCTTACCTGATCTTCTGATAATTCTATGCTACACTGTTAGGGATTTTATTCCTCTGGGTAACTTGTCGACTAGACCTCATCAGCATACGCCCAACAGAATTGCATCTTCTGCCAAACTACAGAGTGCCTAATTTTCCATTCCTTAGAGCAGATGGTGCTTAAGAACATGCACAAAGGAGAAAATTATATATCGAGTGTCTGAAGTCCTTAAAACAGAACTAAAGGAGGTTATTAGTATAATTTGTTCATATTAATGCTGCTCAGTAAATAGTCATACACAGGCCCAGGTAAGTACAAGTGCAAGCTGAACACTTTAGATTTTGCAGTTTTCTGTCCAAATGCTTATTGTTGTTGTTGTTGTGTCTTTCGGCTTTTCCCGGTTAGGGGTCGCCACAGTGGAACTCCGGTCTGCTAATGAATGGCAGTTGATTTTTACGTGCTGAGTTGCCAGCCCTAACACACAACCTTCAACGAAGGTACACCCATTCACGCATGTCTCCACGCAGAAGATACTCTAGCTGAGAGTCGAACCGGTCAGCGTCTTACTGTGAGGCGACAACGCTACCACAGCACTACCACCGCAGTCTCCTATATGCAAGTTTATCCTATTGATATAAGGAGCATGGAGAGTGTTTTGTAGGCATGTGTGAAGTTCGTTATAGTGTTGCTCTTTTAATGGAATAAGTGGTCTACTTTTAACCAAAGTCATTCATAGGCATAATGTGGAGTCGGGTTGGTTGAAATGGCCACAGTAAATAAGTTAAAATGACCAAAGTGGTACAATACTAGTCCGGTGGTACAATACTAGTCCGGTTAATGAAGCAGGGTAATTGAGATTTATGGTTTTGGAGCAAGTTACACCGGATCTAAGGGGTGGTAATTGGGAGGCCCGATTGGAATATCGAGACCTCTATTGGCGACTTAAGTTAGATTCAACCAGACCCCCAGGGTTAAATGAAAGTATAAACATTGGGAGTGTTCTGAAGTTAAGAAAAGCCAGACTTTAAAGGAAGTGTTATTATTTTGAAAATATAATACAGATTTGTATTCAATGCTTTTGGGTATATTAACTTATGTGGCTCAAAAACATTAGCCCAGATCACTGTTTGAAAGTTTCATATATTATACATTCTTCATCTAAACTATAAAAAAATATTTGAATACATAAAATAAAAGGTAACATAGATAAGGTCAATAAGGACAATTTAATTATATTTAGTTTATTTTAATATAGTCACTTATTCTACAGACTAGTTGGGTAGGATTATTATTGTTTTTATTATTTTCATTATTTTTAAAACGATATTATTTACAAATGTTATTTATGAATTGTATTAATTGAATATTTTAATAATTTTAATTAGGTTTTTAATGATTTTAACATAAGTCATGTGACCGCGCAATTTAGTATTTAATAGGAAGGCGTGGCTTTGTTAGAATTTATACCTTGAAAAAGCCTGGTAGCGACCTTGCGAAAGCGCTTGGATCATGTGTGTGCATTTGCTGTTTGGTTTTGCATTAAACGTTTGGATTTTACTACAACAATTTTCTGGCTCCGGGTCCTGTTGCCATTGGATTTATTTCTTGTTAATGAAGCAGGGTATATACTGTGCTATTTGACATCATAATATCCGTATGTGAGTGCCCACTCCATGGTGTAGAATGATGGAGCCCTGACAGTGACCCAGGTAACCCAACTTTAATTAGTGACTTGAACAGAGGAATATGATGAAGTTCACACATTCTGCTTGGAAAAGTGAGAGTTAATGCCTGCAAACTGGCAGTCCTCCCACAATGATGGCAGTGCTATAATCACAATGTATCCTCTCAATCCCCTTAACCCCCCCCCACCCCCCACACAAGAAATTACATTCAGAAGTTCTCCTGTATTTCCGCTGTGGTGCCCTGGTCTGAAGGGCCAATTAGGGTGAGGTTAGAGTGGGAGATCAAGGAGGTATGCTGGGGCATTGCTAATGGCTGGCAGCCACAAGGGGGAAAATCTGAGCATGTGAGTTCATATCTGAGAGAAACTATGACCGGAAAATGTAATGCTTAGCAAGAGTGTCCAGATTAGGAGCACTTCTTTAATGAGAGGAGTTACTACATTTATGCAGATGGACAAAGACTGATACAGACTGACATACATGCTTTTGGATATGTAGCAGATAGAAGAGGCAGAGCTTGTAACATTTATGGCATGTGCCACATCTGTTCTTTAAATATATGAAAGTTATTTTTCTGCTGTTTTGTGACATAATAGAATGATAATATATTTCCACTAAAAATGAGTGTGTAACTATATTCTTTGATTTTTAGAGCAGTGTCATGTTTGCTAAGAGGATTGTATTAGCCCAAATATGATTTTGCATTCTGTTTTGTGTCATCTTAGTTTTTTGACTTAACAAGGCATATTTTGTACAGCAGGCTGTGTTCCTCTTCTTAAATTTTCAAATAATTCCGACATTTCTGGAGACACAGGTCACATTTCACTGCTGTGATATTCATCCATACACAACCCCTTTTCCCATTTTTACACATGGAGTTGGGGTGTCACTTCAGCTAGAGCCAAAGTTCACACCACCTGGTGGCAAGCCCTGCAATGGCCACTGCTGTCCTATAGTAACTGTTTAATAAATGTGTAAGGGAAAATGCACATTATATGAAACAGAACTGCTGCAGCTGTATATAAGTCATGCCAAGAATGACTGTCATCAGAGGTGTAGCTGGCTGGGTCAGTACTACAAGCCAGCACTCCACTCCAGGTAGCTCTTCAACTGAAGAGCCAAAGGAAAAAAAACACTTTCATGTAATCCAGTCACTGCATTATAGTGATTGGATTATTACATGCCACACCCACCACTGCATTATAGTGATTGGATTTTTACATGCCACACCCACCACTAGCTCATCCACTGAATAGCAAAAAAAAAAAAACAGAACGATGGGTGGAGCTCTCCCTAAAATAGGTAACTACAGTCAGAGAAAGAAGATTGAAAATGCTGTTTTGCTTGCCTAGCTGACAAACATCCAGTGATCAAACTGTGGATGAATGTTGAATGCAATAATCAATTTTTTTCTAGACCTTCAACAGAATTGTGGTACACCTGATTAGAAAAAAAAGAAACTTAGATATGTCAAGAAAACAGTAACTCACTAAAATGGGCAACTGAAAATGTGTTATCTTGTTCGTGGTTGCAGGAAAGTAGGACCCTATCCCAGCAACCCATGAGAGTAACAAAGGCAGAGAACCAGTCATTTCTGGATACACACACATTTGGAAGGAAACTAGGGACCCTGTTTTAAAACCCTTATGGTCAGAAACAAGAAGACTCTACTCAGATGACACTCCAGCGTGGTGCCACACCAAAGAACTAAGCACTATGAGGCAACAGTGCTTGTCCTACTACACCGACAATAAAACTATGACAAAGAGAGAAGAATAAAGTATAAAAAAGTGTGGGATGATGTATCGACAAAAGTGGTCATCTAATTTGTTAACTAGCAGGAACACAGAAGCACACCATCCAACCTGCTGTTTAGTCCACAGGACACCAAAGGCAGATGGAAGGAGTTCTTCAAGCAGCTTCTGAATGGGGAAAAAAAAAAAAAAGAAGTTATACTGTCCCTGACACAGCCTGTGATGAAAGAAGAAGAGGAGGAGCCCAACACCGAAGAAGTAAGAACAGCACTAAGGAAAATGAAGTAAAGGAAAGCAGCAGGCCCAGATGAGGCCACAGCCGATATGATCACGTTGGTGCATGAGTTAGAGGAGAAATGGTTCTAGAAGGCACTCGTAGTGCGGAGAAATGGTTCTAGAAGGCACTCGTAGTGCGGAGAGAAAGGTATATCCCAAAAGACTGGAGAATAAGCATACTAGTGCCAGTGTACAAGAACAAAGTGGATAGTCACAACTGTGGGCAGTACAGAGATGTGAAACTTCTGTCACACTGTATGAAAGGTCTGAAAAGGGTGACTGATAAATGAATGCGCAGAGGAGTATAAAGTAAGATGGGAAAATAGCCATTCTGATTCAGATCAGGATTCAGCACAACTGACATGATGTTAGCAGTGAGACAGATACTGGAGAAGAAGCTAGAGATAAGGAAAGAGTCCAACTAGACATTCCTAGACTTGGAGAAAGCATATGACATGGTTCCAAAAAAGCTAATTTGGGCTGTTCTGTTGGGATTGGAAAGTCTCAAACATTGGCAGAATTAGTGAAGCCTATGTACAAGGGTCCAATGACTCGAGTACAAGCAGTGTTTCTTAGTGGGAGTGGATGTGTACCAGGGTTCATCACTGAGCCCACAGCTGTTCATAATGGTGATGGACTACATAAGCAAACCAGTCAGAGGGGACAAGTGAACAATGTTGCTGTGTGCATATGATGAGAGGGGACAGGTCAACAATGTTGTTGTGTACAAATGATGAGAGGAGACAGGTCAACAATGTTGCTGTGTGCATATGATGAGAGGGGACAGGTCAACAATGTTGCTGTGTGCATATGATGAGAGGGGACAGGTCAACAATGTTGCTGTGTGCATATGATGAGAGGGGACGGGTCAACAATGTTACTGTGTGCATATGATGAGAGGGGACGGGTCAACAATGTTGCTGTGTGCATATGATGAGAGGGGACAGGTCAACAATGTTGCTGTGTGCATATGATGAGAGGGGACAGGTCAACAATGTTGCTGTGTGCATATGATTAGAGGGGACAGGTCAACAATGTTGCTGTGTGCATATGATGAGGGGACAGGTCAACAATGCTGCTGTGTGCATATGATGTGGCATTACAGCAAGAGTCTGATCAAGCACTTTCACAAATGAAATGGGAATTGAGTGCAAAATAGAAACACATGGGGTGAAACTGAGTACAGATAAGACAGTTGTAATGGTAGCAAATTGGGGGAAAGGATCTGTAGAAGCTGAGAACTGAGATTGGGAAATAGTAGAACAGTTTAACAGCTTCAGGTACCCAAGAGAGGTGGTTGAGAATAGGGGAAGGCTGAATGATGAAGTCAGGACTAGAATCAGTTGGGCTGCAGCCAACTGGCTTAGAGAGCGAGGAGTAATATATGATAGAAGAAGGCCAAAAAGAAATTAAAAGTGTATAAAGCAGTGGTGTGACCAGTACAACCATAACGTACAGAAACCTGTACATTGAAGCCGGGGCAGCTGAGGAAGCTACAGGTTATGGAGATGAAATGCCCGAGACAACTGGTAGGATGCACACTGTGTGACAGAAGGAGAAGAAGAAGATGCAATTGCAGAGAAACTCAAGGAGAACACATTATGGTGATTCAGGTATAAGTTCAGGAAAGCGGAAGAAAATCTGATGAAGATTTGGGAAAGACAGACAGAATAATCAAATGTATGGATTGTGGGAGAGAAGACTTGACTGTTGATGAAGGTAGGAGAGTGGCATTGAATCGAGAGAGAGATGGCAACAGCTGGCATAACATCCCGAAAAATACCCAGTGTGGTTAACGATCAGTCCAACACAAAACAGCCAGAGCAGTAAAAATTTTTAAAGTCGAATCAACACAGCTAAAAACAGCAAAATATTTATTCAGTAAATGCTTTTGCACACTAGACACTTCGGACCATACAAACACTTAAAACAAATAGCATATAAATAATAAAAATAGCATATAAATAATAAAAACAATCTACATGATTTTAAAATCAGTTTTAAAGGCACATTACCATCAAGACCGTAGCCCTTACAAGCTTGCAATGCAGTAATCCATTTATGTTCTGCTAACTGTGTTTTGTTTGTCACCTTCCCTCATATCCTCCACAACAGTTGCAACACCATAAAACAAGAATATGTGTATCATAGGAGGCAACATGCTTAGCAAGAGTATATAATGTTCCATGAACATCGTGAATCAACTTTGTAACTTCCACCTTGGCTATCCAACAATAAGTATCCGTGTTGGACAGCAACATGTACATTTTTCTGACATACAAAAACCTTGCCCATAAACACAACCGCTCCTCCCCCTTATCTGCTGGGTGAATCTGAAGGTCATTATTCATTTGTAGCATAATAAGAGCTACTCGTTCCTCATCAATTTAGTTAAAAAAAACTCTGAGGATGTTGTACATTCAAGACCTTGTAAATATTTGACTCCCAGACTTTTAAAACATCATCAAGGAGATGGTGAAAAATAGGGACAAAAGTAGTCCGTCTCCTCATGCCTTTATGTGCATGCGTTTCAGGAAAATACACCTAAGCATGGTGTTCCTAGCAAACCGTCTCAAATTTAACATAACATCACTATAATCAGAATCGCTTGCTGGAATGAATGACAAGCCTTTATCAAGAAGTGATCTCTGTTGTTTGGTCACAGGAACAGAGGAGATGCTATAGACTAATGTTCCTGTTCTCAATTCCACGGTATTTTCACTCCAGTTCCTGAATCCCAGTCTGTAGACACCTTCCATTTCTTCCTTCCTCAACTCTGTGAATGCTCTCCTCCCGAGGCACTCATCTGTCTCATGGATACTGGTAAATCCCTGAAGTCGGGTAGACACTTTTCCATGTCGCTCATGTAAGGCTTGTGCCTCAATTTCTTCTGATAATTTTTTTATTCATCCCACTACCGAGAAGAAATATACTCCAAAGCTTTATGTTGACTGCAAAAGCAGGAATTTTGTTTATTTGGTAGTTTGTAAGGGATGCTTGTGTTTCTATGATGGAAAATAAACTGGATTCTTGAGCACTTAGGAGATATACATAATGGTGAGAAGTCTAATGCTCTTGCTAAGCATGTTGCCTCCTATGATACACATTTTTGTTTTATGGTACTGTAGCTGGTTGTGAAAGATATGAGGGAAGGTGAAAGTATAAACAAAACAGAGTTAGCAGAATTTAAACGGATTACTGCATAGCAGAATTTAAACGGATCACTGCATTGCAAGCCGATAAGGGCTTTGGTCTTAATGGTAATGTGCCTTTAAAATCAATTTTAAAATCATGTAGATTGTTTGTTTTATTAATTAATTGAATGATTATTTTAGTTATTTTAAATGCTGCTTCTTTTAAGTGTTTGTATGGTCTGAAGAAGCACCTAGTGTGTGAAAACACTTGAATAAATATTTTGCTGCTTTTAGCCATGTTGATTGGTGTTCCTTAATCATTTTTAATGCTCTGACACAACATCCCAACTCCATGTAGAAAACGACAGAAAAAAGGGGGGTGATGATGATGAGATGAAAAGGCAAACTAAAAGGATAGCATAAAACAGGTGAGACAAGATGAATGTTGGGCAGGAAGAAAGTGTGAGATGAGGAGAAGATGTGGTGGAGAATAAAAAGGTAATCAGAAGGCTCCATTTCCTATAATCTATGTATAAAACTGGGCATTTTCCTTGGGGACTGTCTCATGGAAAATCTTATCACCGGATTTAAGGTCATAGCCCTGCAGTTCTCTAGATTTTTCATGCTCGTGTCCTCCTCCCCCCAACTCCTTGTACAAGGGTGTCACTCTTGGTATTGTTCCTGTCCTTTGGCACATCTGCACTAGTGAGAAATCTGTTTGAACATCTGTAATACATGCTCTCCAGACACAGTAGCAGCATGGTGAGAATTGTTTGAAGTAACCCATCTTATTCCTGACCCTTAGTACACTCCATTACCTTTTCATCTTCTCCCTTTGTGTCTATCCCAGGTGGTTCCCATTCTGCTGTAGCTGCTTTTCAGCATTACACTTTCCCTTCTTCTTAGAGTCGGATATGCCACGCAATACCTGTGGTTTTCCTCTTGTTCTGTAATTCTCCCCACTTATCTTTATACATCCTGGCCAAATCTGGTTCCCTGTTTGTTGTATATCCTTCAAGCCGTTTTTCTTTTGTCCATTGTCTTTTCATCCTGAACCATTACTGCCCCTACCTATTTGTCATCCTTCTACTTTGCCTCCTTCCCCCTCAAACTTTCCCTTCCACTTCCTGTTTACATACACGGACTTTCAAATCACTAGTCTCTCCTTTCTGTGTAGTCATAGTTGCTCCCCCCCAAATTGTTGTCCATGATCTCTGACTACCCTATCCCTAACCTGTTCCCAGTAACTTTTTCACCATCTTGATTTGCTTTCAATCCTCCCCAACTAAGTTTGACCATTTTCTCCATCTTACCATAATCTATGCTCATGACATGTCCATCTTCATCTTTGGTTTCTTCCTGTTCCTCTTGTCTGCTCGGGCACAATCACCCAAGACTCCTTCTCCTCTGAGACCTAGTTGGAACAATCCCAACTACTTTTGAACTCCCAAAAAATGAATTGGTCGTATTTATCTCCAATAACCTCTCACCAACTGGCATTGCACTAGATACAGTCTCATGCAGAACAAGTAACAGATCCCAAGTTACTGGGCATCATTATGAATGGCAGACTTAAATTTAGCCATCATATCAGTGCTGTTGTGCAAAATAAAAACCTGAAAAACACTATAAAGTAAGGTTAGCCCTTACAAATCTAGGCCATTTCTCACTTACCACAGCAGGAAGATAATTGCAGCATCCCTCTTACTTCCTAGTGTGCTGTATGCATCTACAAATTTTACTAATATTCAAACTACACTAATGAGTAAGCTTGAACAGTAATGCAATAAAATAAGTAAATTTGCATCCAGCTTCCCAAACCAGACCAGTCATTGTATTCTAGAACTATCACAACACGTGTGTACAACTCTTAATAGCACATAAATTCCTGCAGCATCCTTCAAGCACCCCAGGCATCATCAATGCAGTAGAATGGTACAAACCCAAAAGGAACCGTTGATCAAAGGGCCAACACCTAAAATAATCCCAAAAATCCAACCACTCAGTGGGAATTCTTATATTCAGTAAGCATAGCTATACTATGCAATGGCATACCGTTTACCTTCAGACAAATAAACACTGTCACTTTTAAAACAACCTCAAACTACATCTAAATCAAGTTAGAGTTTTCCATACTAAACAATTTCTTCCCAACTGGTTCTTTGTCATACTGAAATGAGTTTATTTCACTCCTCCCATTAGAAACATATATTTATTTTTTATTTATTTACAAACCAGAATGATTATACTGTAGATGCATATCACATTACTTCAGCTACCAAATTTTGATATTCTTAGTGATGCTATTACATTTATACTGATAATTTCCTGCTTCGGTGATCATCTTTTGCATGCACCAGTGTCACTTATTAGAACTTACTACGCTTTATATCTTTGTGAGATATTTTCTGTTTATTCAGTTTTAATAAATTTCAGTATTTTTGCACATATTTCTTTAGACCTTGTTTAAACTTTGTTTTCTTGTACATGCAGTATTTTTGGAACTCTTTCTTCATAGGCCTCCACTGAAAATGTGCATTGCGCTTAGCTGAACTTTTACAGTAAACAAAAGCAAATAAATGTATTACTAAACATATTACATACACTGACTCCACAGTCATAAGCAACCTACTTCCTTTTACATATTTGCTTTTACCATCTCTTGTATTTCATAAAATATTATTTTTAATAAATTCTGTTATGAATGATATTGTATACCCACACACCCTACCAGATTTGTTTATTTATCCCAGCACACTTGGTGTGCCGTTTATGTTTTCTTTACACTCTGATTGCTAAGCCTGATATAAATTTCTCCTGAACACAAGGTTTGCATTCATCATAGCTATCTTGTATCTGTCCCACACCGCCAGTTATACCACTATTTTTTTCCCTTAAACTGGTCCATTGTAATTTCCTTCCAATCTGGGATACTTGCTCTCAAACTGCCACACACACACACACACACACACACACACACACACACACACACACACACACACACACTCATGCCCATACCATAAGCAAATGTTTACCAGACTGGGGGGAAGGTTCATTCTTGTTCACTGCTGCTTGAAATCTGGACAAATATATGCCCAGGATGGGTCCATGTGCAAGACTACATAGGAGCAGTACATGCTGGCAGTCCTGTGCATTACGCATATTGTTTGTGTGAGTGTGAGCATGAGCGTGTGAGAGAGAGTGTGTGAGTGAGTGTCTAGGGAGACAGGAGAGCCTGTCTTTCTCCTATTGTGTAAAACAACTAATTCATCTTTTTAAAATTCCCATTGATTTCTCCTTTCTCATGCTTCCTTTGTGGTGTCGTTTGTTACTAAGAAATGCTGTCACTCAGTTCCGGACCAGCCAGGTTTGAGTAGTGGCACATGCGCTGTAGGGAGGATGGGACTGAGTGGCCATTGTCAATTCCTGTAAGCAGCATACTGTTTGGGGAGGTTACTCATGTGGAAATGAGCATGCGCCTTCCAAAGGCAGCAGCTGTGGGGCTTGTTAGGTTGCTGCAGGGTGGTGGTGGTGGTGGGATGAGCTCCCTGAAAGCAGTATGATGCTGCACCAGTATCCTTGATCTGCTCAATGGCCCCTGGCATGGGTCAGGGTGAGCCTGAGGGAAGCTACGGTTGGTCCAGTAGACCCAGTGAATGGCAAGAGGAGCTGGTGGCTACTGCAGAGAGCAGGAGCAAAAAATAAAATAAACTGTCTACTTCTCTTTTTTTACAGAAACCTGCATTACTTTTGTTAGCCTGTTCCACTTTTTTTATTAGTAAATTCTTTGGGGTCAGTAGATTCCTTTCCAAGACAGGCTTTTAATTTCATTTATGTTTTTGGTGCTTTCTTTTTTGTGAAATTCCAGTTCTCTCAAATTTTAAGGAACAAGTGTCTTTTATACCACTATTCTGTCCTTTTTTATGCGAAGATTAGTGTTCTGGTTGAAGGAAGTCTTATTAATCCAGTAATCTTGTGTTAATGTATGCAGAGAGTTCTTTGCAGTACAAGAGTCCATAATTTAATTTATGAAGTTGAAATGGTAATTTCACATTTGTCACTGTATTATAGATTCAGCTAATACCAAAGCACCTCAGAATTATTTCTGTTGTATATTGCCTTGCGTAGTGTGTACATTTCTTGATGAAATGGTTCACTACAGCTGTTTGCAGTTACTTATTTTTCATAGTTTATCTTTTTAGACTGGATGCTTGGGATTCCTGAATGTCTAAATATTCACAAAAATGCACATTAACATGAGTGTAGCAATGACAAAAAAGTATTGCCCGAATTGGTCAAAGCTAGCTGTTGTGAAAGATAAGATTCAGGCAGATTAGTATCTTGAGGGCAATGCCTTGAGGGAATGTGTGTATTGGTCCTGAAAAAAAAATCCTTAAAATGTTCCCTAGTAGCATTTGTTCCTTTTTGAATGATATAGTTAGGAAAGCACTCATGAAAAGCCAAAGATGTACATCAAAGTGTTACTTGCATGCATTACATAATGTAATGGAGGGAGAAGACAAATTGCCTGTCTGGTCTGCCCGTTGGACAGTACATAGAATGTAGCTGCTGCTACTTCCTTCCATGTTGTTTTAACACAACCTCTTCCAGCTGTCCTGTGTGCCTAGTGTCTTCTGTGGATGCTACTCCTAACACCCTGTGAAGCAGCCTCTTGCAAGGGTCCACAGCTCTGAGAAAAGTACTTTCTCAAGTTCTCGCTAAAGTGAATACCTTCTAGCTGCACCTGTAGCAAACTTTTATCATTATAAATATTTCTATAAGAAAGCAAAGACCACATCATAACGTTCGCCTTCATCAAAATCCGTTAATGGGTTTAGAGTTTACAATCCCTTTCTGCTTTTACAGACACAGTTATGCATAGATTAATCTCAGAAACACTTCCAATTTATTTATTGACAGTTTCTTTTTAAACTGCACCCCTCCAGTAGTACTCAGTGGGAAATAAAGGCATACGAGGTGAAACTCTTGAGTTCCCACCCAGTCTAATCTCTGCAGATCTACTAAGTATTGTTGCATCATCTTGTCTAATTTGCTGTACAAAGTGCAAACAGCATGTAGAATTGGATGAGTTAACAGTGTAAATGCTATATAAAATTAGAAATGTTACATACTGTGAACAAGAAAATGCGACAGTGTCCAAAATAAAAAAAAACTTCAGTTGTGATTTGATTTTTAGAGTAGGAATTGTATTGAGTGCAGCATAAACTCATATTTCTAATTTTAAAAAGCACAAGGCTCGCCCAGTAATCTGCAAGACTATGTAGAAAATGCTGAACCAAGTTCCTAGTTTCTAAATGTGGTTTTCACACAAGTCGACAGTGTTCACTTTAAGAACTGTTTGACATTGCAGTATGCATCTGTTTAAATAAAAGCTGCATTTTTATACCTTATGATTTTAATGTCAAGCGTGTATCAATAATATATGATAGCTGTTTAGGTTGTAGCGACTGCTTAATTACATGTCCTTTTTGGCAGAAGACTCTAAGGTGATGTAACAAGTTAGCTAACTGTTTACTTTCTACTGTCACAAAACCCCACATGGCGAAACTTGCGAAAAAAAAACTTCATAATGAAGCCTTGGATAAATTGAATAGGCCCAGTTTTGACTGTACCTATTTCATGCTTCACTTTATCAACAAGTGGCACCAGAAAGTCTATTTCTGTCTGAATTTAATTTTGTATGAGCTAATTGACATATTGGAACGTACGTTCAGCAGTCAGACTTCATTGCAACATATTTTTTCCAATTCTGCTGCACCTGTCTAACTTTTCAGAGGCCAGATTGCTGAACCTGCTCCCAAAATCTTAAGGTTGGTACTCTTACCTACCACTGTTGTACACTATCAAGCAGCTTTGTGAAATCATTTACTGAAGAGCTTTATGACGATTAGTCACCTGTACCACAGGCCACAGAACTAATCAGAAGACATTTTCTCTTCATTAGGGTGTTGCACACATTTTGAAAACATATCTACAGTTTTTCTGTTTTGTTTGTGTTCATTTCCTGCTTTTCTCAGTCCCAGTCAGTTCATGCAAATTGTGCAAGAGTGTATCTTTTAAAAAGGTATTCTCTAGGTTTTGTACTGGTACCATATACACACACCCACTATTTTATTTTTTCCTTTGTTGACCGGGTTAGACCCACTAAGGAAAGTGACTGGTTTTACAGAGGTGGTATTTATACGACTAAGGGAAATTTGGCCAGGCACAGGGAAATTCCCCTACCCCTTTTAATAGGTGCCGTGGGATGTTTTACACCCACTTAAGCTACCACCAGCTCAAGCAGATGGGGCCTCAGTTTAACGTTTCAACCAAAGGCAAAAAAAAAAAAAATATATATATATACACAAATATAAATACATATATTGTCTTTTTTTCCTAACTAGATAATTTTAAAGATGACCTTCCTACCTGGAATGATCACTGCCATTTTTGTCATCATGCACAGACAAATTCATTCCTCAGTTTGAAAGAAAATTTGATTTTCAGTGGCTAGAACATTTCCAGTATTTATTTATTTTTTTTTTGCTGAACTGAAGCAGTAGCTAATGCCATTTTGTATCATTTTTCTGCCTTGGTCCTGACTCAATGGATTTTGGGATGATTATGAATTATGAGAATTCCAAGCACCCTTCCCCCTCCACCCACTGAAAAGAGAGAAACTGAGATGCTTAAATGCAGAATGGTAGCAGCTCGTAATAGAGTATTTTCTTTTTGCAATTCCTTGTAGCAAGTTATGAATATACAGCTGGCAACATGCGCTGTTCCATAAGCCCCTACCCATTCTCAAGCCATCATTAATCCTGGTTCTCAGTTGTAACGCTACCAGTCTGGACTTCACCCCCCCCCCCACTGTTGATGTGAGAGGATGCTGTAGGCCTAGTAAGGACAAGGCAATGCCATAGCTGCATTCGGTAAGAGGCTTTCTTCAAGTCACAGCCTTGTATCATTGTGTGCATGTGAACTTCGGTGAGCCCGCTGCAAGGTATATCCTCCATATACAAGACTAATGCCTTCTTAGTTTCTGCTCCCTCAGGTAGGTGCACTGGTAACCCCATGATCTATCAAATATCTTACTGAGGAGTACCCACCCATGTGAAGCCCATGTCCTCCATCAAAGAAAGAGGAATAGATGGACCATAGTCATTCCCTTTCTTCCCATAGCCCCATGCCAGTCTTCAACAGGTGATTAAACCACTAACTGAATGTTGGTCTCCTGATCATAGAGCTTAATCGCTGTTTGCAAGACTCTGGTCACCTGGGTCACAGAGCTTAATCACTGTATGCCAGACTCTGGTCACTTGGGTCATAGTTAGAGCTTAATCACTGCATGCCAGACTCTGGTCACCTGGTCCATAGTTAGAGCTTAATCACTGTATGCCAGACTGTGGTCACCTGGGTTATAGTTAGAGCTTAATCACTGCATGCCAGTGAAGCTGACTAGCAACATATATGTCCGTATTATGTTAACTTGTGTTATTAGACTTTCCACACTCACTTTGCTGAGATCAGGGTAAATACAACTTCCAGGAACTAACTAGGCACTTTCATGTTTAGGTTTCATTACTTCTTCTTCACAGGTTTTAAGCTGTGCATCTCCTGTGTTGGTACTATTTTCCTGTTTGTCATTCTACAGAAAGTTACTTTGTGGAAGCTAGGTGTATAATGCCAGTCCAATCCCCTGGTATCAACTGTGAAAGCATCAGTAATATTATTATTATTTTTTTGGTCTGTTCAGTGCTTGGAGATTCCATTGTGCAACTTTTGTTTTTGATTCACATAAAGGCATTTGGATCAGAAAACCTAGAGCCTGACATCCTGATGAACTGCTAGGGCTTCAGGGTGTTCTACCAATAGCAGTTACTGGCTCAGTAGATAGCACAGTTATCAGAAGGCTGTATGTTCTGTCCATTACCAGGTGCTTAATTTGTATGCCAGGACTGAGGTTGTTGTACAACCCTGGACGCAGAAAAAAGGGATGCTGCACTTCTGCAGTGCTGTTCTTGAGGTGAAATTCTAACCTCAGGTCCCATCTATGTAAGTTGCTGGTAGTTTAGTAGATTTTAAATATCCTATAGCACTTGCTGAGGAGGAAGAGAGTTTCCTCAGGATGATTACCAACATTTTCCATGTGAGTATAAGTACCACTACAAGCCTCCACTAGAAAAAAAGCATGGATCTAGTGTGATATAACCTAGTCCAAGTTCAGCAAATACAGATAAGGTGCACTGCTCAAAAGACAACCAAAAAAATAAAAAGCCAGCGCTCAGTTGTCAGCAAAATAAGTTTAATCACTTGTATTCCATACCCCAAGTAGGGGTGAAATAACCATACCGGTTTCGGCTGCAAAGCCTTTTTAGTGCAATACCCACATTGTTTCATATCCCATCATTAAATAATAACCATGAAGCTCCTGTTGGTTAATCACAAGTGCTCATTGATTCCTGGAGAAAAAAGTGCTCCTAATAAAATAATCCATTTCTTTTATTTTCTATTTAATATATTATGCCAACCCATGTTATTTACATCTTTAAACATAATTCTGTCTATGATAAAGTGTTTGCTTTGGATGTTATGTCTTTTTTGCAGATTATTAAATCTTACGTCAAGTGATTACATTTATTTTGCTGACAACTGAATGCTGGCTTTTTGTTTTTTTTCCTAGTGGAATATACCCAAGTAAAAAAAATATATAATAAAAGTATACGAACCCAGTAGTAAAACTCAGGTGATTCCTAGATAACCCTAAGTCTTCGAGACTGCTCCCCTGTTACTTTTACACCTGGCCTTAAACAACAGTTGTGTATATACACCACCACCTACCTAAGGGGGCTCCTTAATTGTAAGGCAGAAATGTATATATCCTGAAGCCTAAAATATGTAGTGGCCACATTTCATTACGGTTTGTTTGTGGCAAAACCAAAATCATTTCTGCATATCAGCAAGCTGCTTGCAGATGTAGTCATTTTCAGAGTGTAGTTTGTTTAGGTATAGCAAAAGTTTATCAGATGTGATTTCTCAAATTTACATACTGTGAATTTCAGAAACTGGTTTAATTTTTTTAAATGCAACTGAGGTGAGGTTGGCTGAGGTGGTGAACTCTTACAAACTAGACAGAAACTAAATTGCTACATAGATGTAAACTGCTCTGATCTGTAATTCTAAACCCAACCATTATGAGAAGCAATAGGTTTCATTCATTCCCTCAATCTTACGTTAAAAAAAAAAAACAAAAACCTCTTTGCCTGTGTCATACATGATAATTTAATGATGTTACATTTATATAAGTGAAAATAAACCATAGAGGCACAGTCTCAGTTGCAAACATTATACATTCCAAATTGTGTGACATAACTGTATCCGCTAACATTATATATCAGTTTTAATATATCCAGTCACTGTTGGTCAACCATTACATAGCTCACTCAAATCCTGCCTTCTTTTAAACCTTGTTCCTCCTCGGTATGTATTGATCCCATATTTCCCATTTTTTCCCAATGTAATTTACCCCTACCCTTTCTAAAGATCCCAGTTCCAGTTGTTGGATCTCTGTTACTATCTGTGCTACTTCTAGTAAAGTTATCCTGTTGAATGTCACATTGAAACTGAGTCTGTCTCAACAAGGAATAGGTATAAGGCAGTGTGTTAATTCTGGACAGGATGGCAGTGCTTCCCAAGATGTGCATATACATTTACTGCACGCAGCACTTATAGGGAGCATAGGCGATCACTAGTTCAATTAACAGCATGTTTTGGGAATATGGGAGGAAACTAGAGCACCAAGAAAATCCCATGTGGGCATCAGCATAATATGCAGAATTTGCACAGAAGACAGCCCAGTCAGAAACCAAACTGGAGAACTAGCAGTTTGTTGATAGTCCTATGTTACCTAATAAATTTGATCTTATATCTTGCTATTGTTGTTTATTTGGAATGTACAAAACTGATTCTTAAAAGTGCTTTACTAAGGGGAACACTCACAGATCCGCCAGCTAAAAGAATATTCCATCAAGGTATTTTTGCTGAGGTTTATGTCTGGATCACATTCAGAATTCTGACAGTGAGCCAGCAGCCAGGATAAGATGGCTTCAGTGTTATATAATTGTAAATTGTTACTGCAGCCTGAAGTACTACCATCCTGTATTGAATATATAAAATTGCCTGTTGTACCAGACATATGCATAAGTAAACTATTTAATCATGAGAAGATTTTTATTCTCTGGTTCAACTTCTTCTTTCAGCTTTTCCCGGTCAGGGGTCGCCACAGCGGAACTCTGGTCCGCTAATGATTGGCAGTGGATTTTTATGGTGCCGAGGTGCCAGCTCGACGCCCAACCATGTCTTTCGAAGGCCACTCGACCGTGGGGAGGACATGCAGACTCCACACAGAAGGCGCTCCAGCCGAGAATCAAATGGGAGAACCTCTTGCTGTGAGGCGACAACGCTACTGCTGCACCACCAAAGATAATATTAACAATGGGAAGACTTGGCCACATGCAGTAAAACAGGAATTTAGGAAAACTGATGAGACCTGACTTATTTCAGTTTAAACAGGAAATCAACATGTGAGCAGTTTCTTCCAGAGGATTTATGTCCATTTCTATTCAAAATCTTTTGCATTGGTCCTCAGCTTTCCCTAATTTTGCAAAATGCCCCTTTTTTGTTCTCATATTTTTGGTCTGTAATCCACAAATTTGTGGCTTTGGTAAATTGTTGTTTAAGAAAAAAAAACATTCTTGCCTATGTCATAAGTGATAATTTAATAATCATACATTTATATAAATTAAAACAAACTGTATTGACATATTTTTAGTTGCAAACCTTACATGTCACTTATAATCTAGCCATTCATTGTCAGTCAAGCATTACATAGCTCATTCAAATCCTGCTGTCTTTGAAATCTCATTCCTCCTGCAAAACATTATTCTGCATGCATTGTTCCCATAATTCCCATTTTTGTCTGTAATTTGCTCCTGCTCTTTTCTAAAGATCCCATTTCCAGTTGTTTTATCTCTGTTACTATATTCACTACTTCTAGTAGTGTTGGTTTCGACTTTGATTTCCATTTTCTAGTGACTGCTTTTTTTTTTTTCTGGCAGTCACAATTAGACTCAGGAAGGCCTTTACTATGTTTAGGCCATTGCGAATCTGTATCATAGTTCAAAAATCATTTCCTCAATTATACTAGCTTGCTCACCCAGTATTTCTGATAGAGGTGTTTGTAGAGAATTTTTAAAGTCTGCCAACTCATTACCACTTTGGTAAATTCTTGATGACTGTAGTCAGTAAATAATGACAGATATTTCAGTTAGAGTTTTGCATCCTTCAGAAAATTCACGCTAATGCTAAACCTGCAACTTTCTAAGCATATAATTTAAAATATGATCCTGCTTAGCCATGCAGTATTATATGATTCCTTTGTGCATTTCCTTAATTTTTATTATGGACTTTTTTTCACTTATTTGGAGCTCATCTGAAAAATATTCATTGTGTGTCTTGAACCACCTACTTAATACTTATCAAAAGAAGTGCACTTGCAAACAGGCTTGGTTGTAAAACCTAAGCAGCCACATTGTCTGATCTGTAAAAAATTCACTAGGTTTAGTTGTGGTGTTGTCTTTTCAGCCTGAGATGTGGTATCCTTGTAACTCATCTTTTGCTAGACCTGCAGGCAGTGTCTTTTGTAATGAAGCTTGAAACATCAGTCATTTCAGAACTGTGGTGGGTATGGTAAATTCAGGATCACCGGCTAGTTTAAGATACAGATTAATATATATATTTTTTCTGTCAATGTCCTGTAAATCATTGTCACTTATTTCATAGAGTAAAAAAAAAAATAGTCTGCTTTGTCAGCTTTATTTGTGTTGTAGCTTTCTTATAAATGAGTAGCTTCACATGGTTTCCTATTGATATGCATACCTCCCAACCATACCGAATTACTCGGTATTTACTGAGTTTTGAGGTCCAAATAAAGGGGTGCCACGATTCCCGATTGGCACCCTTTCATTTCCGATTTTTTTGCTTCATTTTTTAAAATTTTTTTAAAATTCGCACTGTCGGAGCTGACGTCATCATGTGCGCAATGGCGTCAGGGCTACCAGCCAGTCGGAATTGAGCTCAAGGAGCTCACGTCATTATTTCCGGCTGGCTGCGAGCGGGAAGGAATACAGCACCGAGTACTAGGCAGTAACACTTTTATTTTTTTTCCAAGCTGGCTGCGAGCAGGAATACAGCAGCAATGGAATTACAGGCAGCAGTGCTATCGGTTTTATTTTTCCAAGCATCAGGCAGCGTGAGCAGATAAGCATGGGACGGAACGTCCTCTTTCTTTATAGAAGCAATCACGGCTGCAAGATCCCTGTGGAACCTGTGGCTATAGCTTAACAAAAGGATTAGGGGGGACGTTTTAGGATAGTGTGGTGGGAAGAATCACATTCCATGAGCTGTAGGTGATGCTTTCCTCAAGTCTGTGCTATAAAATGGAGCAGTGACTGCATGCAGTAATGCTTCATGCCTGCAGGTAATGGCAAATGAGTCAAGTCACAACTCATGTGTTTTTTTTTTTTTTAAATAATTACTTCAGCTGCTTGTCTGATGTGTAAATGCTTGGAAAGAATAGCTTGGTCTGGAGATTTTTAAAACAAAACAAAAAATGCTTTTTGATTATTTTTCTTCTGTACTTGCTTTTCCTGTTGAAAGTGAAACAGCAGTTTTGTGCTTTCAAGTCGGAATTGTGTGACATGCATTTGTGGAACAGTAATCCTCAGTAGAGAAGAACTTGTTGGCATTTGGAAGTTGTCTTCAGACTGCATTCATAGTGTTTTAGCCTAAACAAGAGAAAATCTCCAATATGTAGTTGCAAAATGTCTGAAAGAGCCTTATTGCTGCAGTGCCTAATGATATTAGACACTTGAGCTTTTCTAATAGTTATTCTATGGACATGTTTGAAGAAAAGGTTGTGATCATGTCAGAATTAACTAAATCATGGCAGCTAGGATCACACATGCTCATAACGTGTAGTTTAAACGTCTCTAGTTTCTCACTGTAGAGATCTGTAGCAAGTACAAAATTGTATTTTGTCAGCAACATTGCTTGATGTAGGAATTAAATAATATGGTGATATTATGAGGCAAGATCAGTGGTAAAACATTCCGACCTAACTGTAGCTTTCTATGTCACAGAAAGTAGGTTAGTCAGAATTTTTTTCTGTTAGTCTTGCTTGAGATACAAATCCTGGTTTCTTCTATCTAGAAAGTACTTCAGGTTGAGTGAAGACAGATTGCTAATTTCATTCTTTTCCAGAAGAGTAAGAATTGACTTTTTTAATGGAAGAATCTGCTTTAAAGTTTTGATTTCATTTATATACATCTGCACAGTGTTTACATAAAGTTAGTGGAAGAGGAAAAATTAGTGGTAAATCAGTGTCATACATATGGTTTATAGTCTGTTTGAAGAACTTCGTTTTAAGCTGTTAATTATTTTCTTTGGTATAGCTGACAATTCTGCTCATAACATGCAGCAGTGTCTTTATACTAACTTACAGGCCTTCCATTTTAGACTTTGAAATGTACAGTGAAATATCACAGTTGCTTAGGAAGAGTCATTTGGTGATGGCTAGATCAGTTACATGCACTGCCAGTTATGGTGAGGTAAACCAATAAATTCAATGCCAAAAAGTTTATAGTTATGGTGAGGTCACAGCACTAATAATGTATATAGCATTAGTCATTGTACAGGAGGAAATCAACCAGAGCTGCATATGGGGGTATAACGTGACAGATGTGGCAGCTAGGAAGTGATACCTCTTTGGCATCTGTAATACTACAGTTGGTGAGACTGTAATAATGCTAGTATATCCCTAAGCTAATTGCTGTTCTGCATATATCAGCATCCTTCATCCAGGGAATGCAGTTTGTTTTAATCAAAGAAAAAAAAAAACATACTTGATACAACAGTTAATTGCTTTTAAAAACTGATCTTTGATTTTATACATTATGATAGCTCTTAAATATTTATATTGTTAATTAGTCTTAATGTTTCAGTGTTTATCACATTATTTGAAATTATTATAAATTACTTCTGCATACGCATCCATACATTCAGTAGTAAATAGTATGGGAAGAAATAGCCAGGGAATAGTGTTTGTGCATTGATGTACTGCAAAATGTAAAAATAAAATCCAAATAATCATTGATTGTAGAGGTAAAGCAGTATGCACACATTAGTGTTTATGGTAAATGGGGTGAAATAGCCAGGTAATAGGACATTGGAATCTGGTGCCATATTTTGGTTGGTTGTTCTGCAGTTTGCATTCGAAAGTTGGTATCCCACAATTCCATCGGAGTGGGTGGGGTTACATAATTGTATATGCAAATTAGATGCTAATCAGCATACAGATTTGTACCTATTTTTCATGGGCCTTGTCCAGATTTTTGATGTTTCCAGGTTGATATGCAATAAAAGCTGTTGTTATTACCAAGATCTTTACCTTACTGTTCCATTATATCATGGGAATCTGTGCATTTTTAAGTGTCATTCACTTTATTGCAGTATAAGAGGGAATGAGATTATTGAATATAAATTTAAGGGTCCTACCAAAAGTAGTTTATTTTCACAGTTTGAGGGGAAAAGGATTGTTGTACAGCAGAGTCTGTGTTCAGAGAGATGCAGTGACATTGTGACACTTTTTGTATCTGTATTGTAATTAAGGACAATAGTGGGCTTCAAATAAGCATGCGTTTGTGAAAATGTTTGCTTAGTAAAGGGGAGAAGATGAGAAATGACTTGCTAGGGGTATAGTGAAAGAGATGCCCTGGTGCATGTAAAAATTTTCAGTTGGATTTATGGTAAATGAACATACAAGGCTTTATGGTGTAAATTTAGTGGCATGTCAAAATGTATATTCCATCCTGTTTGGCTTTATTTAACTAAATGCAGATAAATCTACATTACCAACAGGAAATTGGCAAAACTTTTAACTGTAATAAAAGGACAGCTGAACAGAGAACAGTAACATCATGTGCTACTGCTATGTGGTGCTAAAAGACAAAACTATCCATATAAATAAGTTCAAACAAAAAAAAGTAACATTTTATTGTGCATGTATGTGCTGGATCTTGCTTTGTATGACAAATCAGGTAGTAGAAAAAGTAAGTAAAGTGAACATTCATATGCCCTGTACATTATATTCAATGTGTGTGCAATAATTTTGTCCTTTACTGTTTCTGTATTAGTAATATGCTGTCATTTACATTTGCTTACCATCTGGTTTGATACAGATGTTTACCTATGCCTAAGGTGACATTTGTTGCAACACCTTATGCTGGGAAATAATTTGTGGGAGTCCTACATTAAGTTGTGTAAGCAGATCATCAAAGGAGCAAGAAAAAGAAGTGGAGATAGAAATCTGTGGGCATTAAAGAAGATGTAGTCCTTTTATGTTCAGCATTTTGTCAGCAATAAAAGTAACACATTATTACAAGAGGATTCTTTGCATTCTACTAAAATGCCACCTAATTTTCCTGAAATTTTCAGTGGTGTTAATGGCCACAACTGTGTTTACATAGATAAACTGTAAAAGCTGCTTGCAGGTGTAGTCATTTTCTGAGAGTAATTTGTTCAGGTATAGCAAAAATAAACAAGGAAGAGATGCTCAAATCCGGTCATGTTTTGGTGTGCCATGAAAACATAAGGAGCTTAATGGAGTGCTATGGTCTTTTAGTTTTAACATTGTAATAGTTCAAACGAAAGAAAAAATAGTTAACATTTTTATCTACCCTGGGTGTCCTGTTAGCAACAGAGCAATTTTAAGCTCCATCACTCACAAAATGCTGTTTTTGTTACTGTGCAGTACTTTTATAATTTTTGGATCCCTTCCATAGTTCTGTGCACTGGTGTGGTACGCTTTACATGATTCATTCACACTGCTTTGCTAATTCTGCTTTCTAGACTGTAAATTTCAACTGCTTAACAACTGATACAATATTCTGTATTAATAGGGCACATACAGCACAACATGTGACGAATTTTCCCTGTACGTTTCCACCTGTAAATTTTGTACAACTCTTGGATGTACATAAACAGAATGTTATATAATGCTGTATTCATTGTGTGTACTGGCATGATTATTTTGCCTGATATGTAAAACCAGTAATATTTACTGTCTTGCTGTAATACTCTCCCAGGGTCCCTTTGCAAATGAGCATCACTTAGTAATGGCTAAGCACGTCAAATAAATTAAATGGACTGTAAAGAGGATGGCTGGCTCTCCGACTCAAAGGGTGGGTGGATTTCAGAATCTTACTCTAAACTGCTCCAAGATATTCCTGAGTAGAGCTGCTCTGAAGTAAATTCTTGTTTAAGAAAAAAAAACATCCTTGCCTATGTAAATAATAAAAAAATTTAATCAAAATAAACAACTGCCTCCAAGTAAACGTATATTAGCAGCAGCCTGTGATGTACATAAAGCAACATCTGCAGTTGCGGTAATTCTGTAACTGAGAAATATATACATAAAGTATATCAAAGTGCTGCGCCACTCAGCAGGTATTGATAAAATATATAGAGCATATATTTAAAGAACATATATTTAGTGGACCCCTAGTGCCTCAGTCTCCGTCCCTTCAGCATGAGTTTAAGAGGTACATTATCATTGAGACCCATAGCCTGATGGGCACCCAACCTTAAAATCCACTCTAATTCAGCCACCTCAGTATGGTTTGTTATATCACCACCACACATATCATCATGTATAACATGTAAGACCTGAAACAAAAAAGTGTGATTTTCATCTGTCTGTAAAGTGTGTTTGGGCAAAGCACCATATTCATAGCCTTTGCGAGTGCAATAAATGTGATCCCTAATCCTTTCTTTAAGACTTCTATTAGTTTTCCCTACATAAAATTTAAAACGCCTACAACAGTGAACCAAATAAACAACATTCCTCATAGAGCAACTGGCATTAGCCCTGATGCTCGATAGGTGACATGTTTCAGGGTGCTGAAAATATCTGTACTCATCAATAAATTGACAAAATTACAATGATTACACTATGTTGTACCACAAGTTCCCAAAATAGATGGAACCTTTACACTCTGACACAATCTTTGTTTTAAATTCCTCATATTGCTGTACACAAATCTTGGACCTCTTTCCAAGATTTCTGAGAACCTGGTGTCTGTCTCCAAAATATGCCAATCGTTAATTATAACATTTCTCATATCATTCACCCCTTTAGCATATGGTAACACTATGGGTGGACACATATTTCTTTGATCCACATGTTTTTTGTTTGTGGAAATATTTTCTGAAAAATAGGGTCTACCCCTCCCCTCCACTCCCTTTCACTACGAATCTTGCGACAGGCCACTTCTAGTTCTACTTCATTATAGCCCCTAAAATAAATTCAGCTTTAAGCTCATATAAACCCCTATCTAAGTTATGATCTTCACTTGTCAGCCTTGATGTTCTAAGTGTTTGTCCAGCGACTATGTTACCAAAAATGTGTTTGGGATGCATACTATCCCTATGTAAGTAAGATGGTCTTTAACATTTCTTTCTGTGCATGCTGGTACTAATACTACCTTCAGCCTTCCTGATGTTCACATCCAAATAACTGATTTCTAGTGAGTATCCATGTCATAGAAACTTTCAAAAATGTACTGCTATTATTGAGATGACAAACAACATCCTCAAGGCTTTTCTTGTCCCCCTTCCATGCAATAAACAAGTCATCGACAAAACGTCGATACATGATGATATTTCGACAAAACGTCGATATATGATGATATTTTCATTCCATTTCCCAATCACATTCAAATGTTCCCATTCAGACATGACCAGGTTCGCATATGAATTGGCACAACTTGTGCCCATAGCTACACCTGATCTCTGCCAATAACAGTCATCTTGAAACAAAAAGATGTAATGCTCCAACACTATTTCAAGTAGCAAGCACAGAAGATCACAAAACACATTGCTAAACAAGCTACTTCTTTGCATGGCATTTTTGGCCATCTCAATACCTGTTTCATTTGGAATGCAGGTAAATAATGACACTACATCCAATGTAACCAAGTAGTCAACGTCATTTACTGATCTATTGTTGAAACTGACAAACAAGTCCCTCAAAAAATGTTCTGTGTCCTTGAGGATGACCTCACTTAATATTAGCACTTTTTTAAGTTGTTTATCCAAAAATATGGACATGGCCTCAATAAGCCAGCCCCCTCCTGCTACAACAGGTCTAAACTCAGGTTTGGTAGGATACTTGTGTATTTTTGGCAACCCGTTATTTTTATAGGAGTGATGTATTTATTAAGAAATGCTTTTTATACAATACTAAATACTGTTTTAACATCATGAGAGATATGCTAAGGGACATATCCCTTTAAGGTGCAAGCACATTGAAGGTCATGTGATGTATTGTGTAGAATTCAAAAGGGCTTTGTTTGAAACGATGTAACTGTCTGATGAAGCGGTCTTTTTAGAACCGTGAAAACGCTTACGTATTTTCTGTCAGAATAAATTGCATTTTTTAACTTTTGTGGACTTCCAAGTACTTAATTCTCTCTACAAGACTTTCTTCTGCTGGTTGCTGGGATCTGGTTTTAACTATTTAGAAACATTAATTGTCTGTTAAAAGACCTGATAACTAGGACTCGTTAAGAATTATTTTGACATATAGAACACCACAAATAAAGCTAGAAAGACTTCAGAAATATGTACACAATTGTCAGCGCTTTTTAGCTCACAATCAAATTTATACTAATGGTTGACCTTAACTACTCTGCTGTTGACTGGAGCAACTTTAGTTCAGTTTTTGTTGCTGCTGAACAAGAGTGTTTAAACAAGTTGTCCAGCCAATTATTTTCTCAGTTTTCAATGTGCCAACTAGGAACAAAAACATCTTGGATATTTATTATTACTAATTGTGCAAACATTATTAAGATTATTAACTTAGGACCATCATTATGACATTGTGATCGCTATCCATTAAAACTTGGTGTAAGGTGTTATACTGATTATATGCAATACGTTACAAAGAAATTTGATTATAGATGAACTATAACACCATCACTCATTAGTGCTTATCAAATGGCAAGGGCTTGTATATTTGGAAAGAGATCCAGCATAATCTATACCAGGTAAACTGTTATTAGACTCTGTAGAATCAACTGCTAGTAGCAATATATTCAAACTGACCAGGAATAAGCTGTCATTTTGGGGATCTACGAGCTTAAGCAAATTTTATAAAAAGAAAATAACATGTATTTGATCAATATTGAAAGTACCATACTTAAGTGTAAACTACACAAAATCAGTAAACACTTTAAATATATGTTAAATAAGGGAAAAGACCAATTTTGAAAGAAGGCTAACAGGTGTGAACCCAGTATTAACCTCAACAGTATTAACATATAACACCATGTCAGTAAATGTGTGTAAATGTCTTATTACAGTTGAAATGATTGCCAAGTCATTAAACACAATTACTAAGAAACCATCCATGGAACAGACAACATACTCTTCTTTAATATCAAAAACACCTTACTTCCAGTTTTATAAAAATCTTCAGTGGTTACTAACCAGAAACATTGTTCCTGGGCCATGGAAAAATTAATAATCATTCATATATTTTAAAAAAGGAAATAAGCTTAAGCACCAAAATTATAGACCAATCAGCCTAATATTTATTTATTGGTTATATTATTTTATTTAGGTAAACCTTTTGATAGATGTTTTATGCATCTAATAAGTGACCCTTACAACAGCAAAAAATACTTGGATTTAAATTGACAGCTTTTCACCTTGGAGATCTACTGTTATCAACTTGGTGGGATTGCATGACCAAGTCAGTCTGAGCCTAGACTTGGGAATATCTGCAACTGTTGTCTATTTAGATCTTGCCAGTGCTTTCAACACTTTGCATCATTCTTCTATTATAAATACATTAAACCTGTACAAATTTAACTCACTTTTGGTTAACAGGGTTAATAATTGGTTCATGGGATGCTCTCAGTTTATCTTCTCAAGGCATTAGTTCAGATCTACAAATTTGATGAGGTTCAATAGGTTTCATTTCTGGGTTCTTATTTAACTTTTTTTTTTTGATTTCCAACAAACAGATTCTGTTGGGTCAATAAGTATACTGACAAAAGATGACACTACATCAATAAGCAAAGGTTTGCATGGTATTTCACCTTGGACCAATAACACTGGTCTATACTTTAGCAATAACAAATGTCAAGTCCTATATTTTGGACAACAAACAATAAGATAGCCTTTACTTCTGGACAGACAAGCATTAATTCAAGTGGAAGAATATAAAGATCTTAGAATAACAATAACCAATAAATTATTATTTGTTATCCATGTTAATGTTGGAAATAAAGCATTAAGGAGGATGGGTTTAATGATTAAAATGTATTTCCTTGAGAGATTAAAAAAACTTGACCATACTATAAGAAACTACATTAGTCCAATTCTAGAATATAATAACATTCTATATGTATACTAGCATTCAATTCCTAAAACTGGAGTCAGTCCAGAGAAGGTTCACCAAATGTATTTCTTCTTTAAAAGACTTAAACCTCAGAAGAAAATTTGGCTTACAATGCATTTAGGAATGAGATAACCCAGGTTTTACTAAATTTAGATGCCTATTCAAATCCTATTACTTACTTATTACCCAAATTTATTACTGAAGTTATTCCTAAATGTGGAACAAACTGCCTTGTATAATATGCAAGTCTGGACACTTAAAAATATTTAAAGATTACTTAGATGGGCAGTGAAATATTTAATCTTTATTTCAAGGAGTCACTGTACTTGGTTGGCATTACTGCAGTGGTGGTGCTGCAGTAGTGTTGTCGCCTCACAGTAATACGTTGTCCTGTTTGATTCTCAGCTAGAGCGTCTTCTGTGTGGAGACATGCATGAATGGGCGTACCTTCGTTGAAGGTTGTGTGTCAGGGCTGGCAACTCGGCATGTAAAAATCCACTGCCAATCATTAGCGGACCAGAGTTCCGCTGTGGCGACCCCTAACCGGGAAAAGCCGAAAGAAATAACAACTGTACTTGTTTGGCATTATGGTCTAATGTACTGGTTTTCCATAATTTTAACTTATAAACTCATGAGAAATAATATATCTCTAAATATGAGTCCCACAACTTCAAAATGTTAAGCATAATTGCAATATAAATACAGTAAATGTCAAAGCTGTAAATTATTCTTGGTATGGGGACTTCACTCCACAGCAACCCCCATGCCCTTGCTACTTGTTCACTAACTGTGAGCTTGTCCTATATCTTAGTAGAGGGAGGAATACTCCAATGTACTACAGCCACTTACTTATTAGACTTCAAAGTACAGCAACCACATACATATTATGTGTTCCCCATAGTCAGACTATTTAGAATTTTGTTTCCATTATTCCATAGATCATAACTGATATCCTTGGAATTTCATCAGAAATTGTGTGTGTGTGTGTGTGTGTGTGTGTGTGTGTGTGTGTGTGTGTGTGTGTGTGTGTGTGTGTGTGTGTGTGTGTGTGTGTGTGTGTGTGTGTGTGTGTGTGTGTGTTACTTCTCCCCTCTGTCTCCTTCCTGCTGGCAATGTCTTCATAGCTTTTAGTTTAGTCTGCTATTATGCTTTTTACTGTATTCCTCAATGTTCTTTACATTATGTGTGTATGTATTAACTTATTTGACTTTTTGTTTACCAGGGCAAGGTACTGATCACAGTGGACCTTTTAAGACTCAGCCTGATAGTCTCAAGATAGAAATATGTACAGTGGTAGACAGAATTAAATTTCTCAACAACTGCAGTTTTATATCTAGTATACAAACTAGAGATCTAGTGATATAGTTTACAGCAAATGGAAATTAGCTAATGCTATAATATTTACAACATATAAATGGAGATGCAAGAGTGAAGAGGATAGAGAGAAGAAAAAGAACAAAGAGGAGAAAGACAAAAAAGTATTTTTTTTCTTCCCCCTTCCATTCCCTTTTATGATGAAAGAGAGCATGTGGAAATAGGGGGCATTAAGTTTGTCAAGTACTTTTAAGGAATCTTTAGATGTAGCCAATTAAATGGCATTTAAGTGCTTTTTCCAAATTCAGAGCAATTGTTAATACTTTTCTTGCTGAGGCTAAAGGTTTTATTTTTGTGTATGTTTGTACTGTGTTGTATGTTTGGCGTGGCCTCAGTACTTCATTCTCTGTCGGACCTGTAACCCCCTTGTGCTTTTTAGTGATAACCATAAATGTGTATCCCAGCATCTGGCTAAGTGAGAAGGTCCATCGACCCTTATCAGTCATGCCATGAGCTGCAAGGGATGTACATGTACATTGTAATACGGTAGATATTGAGCCATCTGCTGATACAAGGGATGGTATAGTGACTTATACCAGGGGTACACTACATGTATGTTGTAATACAGTGGATACCGAGTCATCTGCTGACACAAGGGATGGTATAGTGACTTAGACCAAAGGTACACAACATGTACATAGTAAAACAGTGGATACTAAGCCATCTGCTGATACAAGGGATGGTATAGTGACTTATACCAGGGGTTCACTACATGTACATAGTAATAAAGTAGATACTGAGCCATCTGCTGATACAAGGGATGGTATAGTGACTTAGACCAAAGGTACACTACATGTACATACTAATGCAATGGTTACTGAGCCATCTGCTGATACAAGGGATGGTATAGTGACTTATACCAGGGGTTCACTACGTGTACATAAAAACACAGTAGATACTGAGCCATCTGCTGATGCAAGGAATGTTATAATGCCTTATAAAAGGGGTACACTACATGTACATAGTAATACAGTACATACTGAGCCATCTGCTGATACAAGGGATGCTATAGTGACTTGTACCAGGGGGACACTACATGTACATAGTAATACAGTGGATACTGAACCACCTGCTGATACAAGGGATGGTATAATGCCTTATGCCAGGGGTACATTACATGTACATAAAAACACAGTAGATACTGAGCCATCTGCTGATGCAATGAATGTTATAATGCCTTATAAAAGGGGTACACTACGTGTACATAGTAATACAGTACATACTGAGCCATCTGCTGATACAAGGGATGCTATAGTGACTTATATCAGGGGTACACTGTGTACAATGCAATACAGTAGATACCGAGCCATCTGCTGATACAAGGGATGGTATAGTGACTTATACCAGGGGTACACTACATGTACATAGCAATACAGTGGATACTAAGCCATCTGCTGATACAAGGAATGGTATAGTGACTTATACCAGGGGTACACTATGTGTACATAGCAATATAGTAGATACTGAGCCATCTGCTGATACAAGGGATGGTCTAGTGACTTATACCAGAGGTACACTGCATGTACATAGTAATACAGTAGATATTGAGCCATCTAAAGATAGAAGGATAGTATAGTGACTTCTACCAGGGGTGCACTACATTTACATAGTAATACAGTGGATACTGAGCCATCTGCTGATACAAGGAATGGTATAGTGCCTTATACCAAGGGAACACTACATGCACATAGTAATGCAGTGGATACTGAGACATCTGCTGATGCAAGGGATGGTAACTGAGACATCTGCTGATACAAGGGATGGTATAGTGACTTATGTCATGGGAACACTATATGTACATAGTAATATAGTACATACTGAGCCATCTGCTGACACAAGGTATGGTATAGTGACTTGTACCAGGGATACACTACATGTACAAAGTAATATAGTTTATAATGAGCCATCTGAAGATACAAGGGATGGTATAGTGCCTTATACCAGGGATACAATACGTGTACATAGTATTACAGTGGATACTGAGCCATCTGTTGACATAAGGGATGGTATATTGATGTATACCAGGGGTACACTACATGTACATAGTAATACAGTGGATGCTGAGCCATCTGCTGACACAAGGTATTTTATAGTAACCTATACCAGGGGTGCACTGCATGTATATAGTAATACAGTGGATACTGAGCTATGTGCTGACACATGGAATGGTACAGTTCCTTATACCAGGGGTACACTACATGTACATAGTAATACAGTAGATACTGAGCAATCTGCTGACACAAGGGATGGTACAATGTCTTATACCAGGGGTACACTACATGTACATAGTAATACAGTGGATACTGAGCCATCTGCTGACACAAGGGATACTATAGCAGCTTATACCAGGGATGTACAACATGTACATAGTAATACAGTGGATAGTGTGCCATCTGCTAACACAAGGAATGGTATAGTGCCTTTTACCAGGGGTACACTACATGTACATAGTAAAATAATAGATACTGAGCCATCTGCTGACACAAGGGATGGTATAGTGACTTATACCAGGGGTACACTACATGTACATAGTATTACAGCAGTTGCTGAGCCATCTGCTGACACAAAGGATATTATAGTGCCTTACTACATGTCCATAGTAATACAGTGGATACTGAGCCATCTGCTGATGCAAGGGATGGTATAGTGCTTTATAGGAACTGTACACTACATGTACATAGTAATACAGTGGATACTGAGCCATCTGCTGACACAAGGGATAGTATGGTGACTTATACCAAGGGTACACTACGTGTACACAGTAGATACTGAGACATCTTCTAATACAAGGGATGGTATAGTGGCTTGTACCAGGGGTACACTATGTGTACATAGTAATACAGTGGATACTGAGCCATCATTTTACACAAAGGAGGTATAGTGACTTATGCCAGGGGTACACTACATGTACATATTAATACAGTGGATACTGAGCCATCTGCTGACACAAGGGATGGTATAGTGACTTATGCCAGGGGTACACTGCGTGTACATAGTAAAATAGTGGATATTGAGCCATCTGCGGACACAAGGGATGGTATAGTGCCTTATACCAGGGGTACACTAGGTGTACATAGTAATACAGTAGATGCTGAGCCATCTGCTGACAGAAGAGATGTTATAGTGCCTTACTACATGTGCATAGTAATACAGTGGATACTGAGCCATCTGCTGACACAAGGGATGGCGTAGTGACTTATGCCAGGGGTACACTACATATACATAGTAATACAGAGATCTGCTGACACAAGGGATGGTATAGTTCTTACACCAGGGGTGCAGTACATGTATATAGTAATACCATAGATACTGAGCCATCTGCTGATACAAGGGATGGTATAATGTTATATACTAGGAGTACACCACATGTACATAGTAATACAGTAGATACTGAGCCATCTGCTGGCACAAGGGATGGTATAGTGACTTATACCAGGGGTACACTACGTGTACATACTAATACAGTGGATTCTGAGCCATCTGCTGATACAGTGGATGGTAGAGTTACTTATACCAGGGGTACACTACATGTACATACTAATACAGTGGATACTGAGCCATCTGCTGACACAAGGGATGGTATAGTGTTTTATACCAGGGGTATACTACATGTACATAAAAATACAGTGGATACTGTGCCATATGCTGACACAACAGATAATATAGTGACTTATACTAGGGGTACACTACATGTATATAGTAATACAGTGGATACTGAGCCATCTGCCGACACAAGGGATGGTATAGTGACATACCAGGGGTACACTACATGTACATAGTAATACAGTGGATGCTGAGCCATCTGCTGACACAAGGGATGGTATAGTGCCTTATACCAGGGGTAGAGAACATGTACATAGTGATGCAGTACATACTAAGCCATCTGCTGACACAAAGGATGGTATAGTGATTTATACCAGGGGTACACTATGTGTACATAGAAATACAGTGGATACTGCACCATCTGTTGACACAAGGGATGGTATAGTGCCTCATACCCAGGGGAACACTGCATGTACATTGTAATACAGTAGATACTGAGCCATCTGCTGATACAAGGGATGGTATAGTGTCTTATACCAGGGGTACACTACGTGTACATACTAATACAATGGATACTGAGCCATCTGATGGTACAAGTGATGGTAAAGTGACTTAAACCAGAGGTACACTACATGTACATATTAATACAGTAGATACTCAGCCATATGCTGACACAAGGGATGGTATAATGTCTTATACCAGGGGTACACTACGTGTACATACTAATACAGTGGATACTGAGCCATCTGCTGACACAACGGATGGTATAATGAATTATACTGGGGGGTACACTACATGTACATAGTAATACAGTGGATACTGAGCCATTTGCTGACACAAGGGATGATGTAGTGACTTATACCAGAGGTACACTACATGTCCATAGTAAAACAGTGAATACTGCGCCATCTGCTAATACAAGGGATGGTATAGTGACTTATACCAGGGATACGCTTTGTGTACATAGTAATACAGTGGATACTGAACCATCTGCTGATGCAAGGGATGGTGTGCTTTATACAAGGGATACACTACATTTACATATTAATACAGGGGATACTGAGCCATTTTGAGACAAAGGATGGTATAGTGACTTATACCAGGGATACATTATGTGTACATAGTAATACAATAAATATTGAGCCATCTTTTGATACAAGGGATGGTATAGTGACTTATACCAGGGGTGCACTAAGTTTACATAGTAATACAGTGGATACTGAGCCATCTGCTGATACAAGGAATGGTATAGTGCCTTATACCAAGGGTACACTACATGTACATAGTAATACAGTAGATACTGAGACATCTGCTGATACAAGGGATGGTATAGTGATTTATATCATGGGTACACTACATGTACATAGTAATACAGTACATACTGAGCCATCTGCTGACACAGCAGATGGTATAGTGCCTTATACCAGGAATACACTACATGTACATAGTATTACAGTGGATACTGAGCCATCTGCTAACACAAGGGATGGAATATTGACTTATACCAGGGGTACACTACATGCACATAGTAATACAGTGGATACTGAGACATCTGTCGAAACAAGGGATGGTTTAGTGACCTTATAAAAGAGGTTCACTACATGTACATAGTAATACAGTGGATACTGAGCCATCTGCTGACATAAGGGATGTTATAGTAACCTATACCAGGGGTGCACTACATGTATATAGTAATACAGTGGATACTGAACCATCTGCTGACACAAGGAATGGTATAGTTCCTTATACCAGGGGTACACTACATGTACATAGTAATACAGTAGATGGTGAGCAATCTGCTGACACAAGGGATGGTACAATGTCTATTACCAGGGGTACACTATGTGTACATAGTAGTACAGTGGGTACTGAGTCATCTGCTGACACAAGGGATATTATAGTAACTTATACCAGGGGTGCACTACATGTACATAGTAATACAGTGGATATTGATCCATCTGCTAACACAAGGAATGGTATAGTGCCTTATACCAGGTGTACACTACATGTGCATAGTAATACAGTGGTTACTGAGCCATCTGCTGACACAAGGAATGGTATATTGCTTTATACCAGGGGTACATTACATGTACATAGTAATACAGTAGATACTAAGCCATCTGCTGATACAAGGGATGGCATACTGACTTATACCAGGGGTGCACTACTTCTACGTAGTAATACAGTAGATGGTGAGCCATCTGCTGACACAAGTGATGGTATAGTGTCTTATACCAAGGGTACACTACATGTACATAATAATACAGTGGATACTGAGCCATCTGCTGACACAAGGGATAGTATAGTGACTTATACCAGAGGTACACTACATGTACATAGTAATGCAGTGGATACTGAGCCATCTGCTGACACAAAGGATGGTATAGTGCTTTATACCAGGGGTACACAACATGTACATAGTAATGCAGTACATACTAAGCCATCTGCTGACACAAGGGATGGTATAGTGACTTATACTAGGGGTACACTATGTGTTCATAGAAATACAGTGGATAGTGCACCATCTTTTGACACAAAGGATGGTATAGTGACTTATACCAGGGGCACACTGCATGTACATAGTAATACAGTGGATACTGCACCATCTGCTGACACAAGGGATTGTATAGCGCCTTATACCAGGGGTAAACTGCATGTACATAGTAATACAGTGGATACTGAGCCATCTGCTGATACAAAGGAAAGTATAGTGACTTATACCAGGGATACACTGCATGTACATAGTAATACAGTTGTTACTGCACCATCTGGTGACACAAGGGATGGTGGTGTGCCTTATACCAGGGGTAAACTGCATGTACATACTAAAACAGTGGATACTGAGACATCTGCTGATACAAGGGATGATATAGTGACTTACACCAGAGGTACACTACATGTACATATTAATACAGTGGATACTCAGCCATATGCTGACACAAGGGATGGTATTGCTGACACAAGGGATGGTATAGTGACTTGTGCTAGGGGTACACTATATGTACATAGTAATACAGTGGATACTGAGCTATCTGCTGACACAAGGGATGGTATAGTGACTTATACCAGAGGTACACTACATGTACATAGTAACATAGTGGATACTGAGCCATCTGCTAATACAAGGGATGGTATAGTGGCTTATACCAGGGATACACTCTGTGTATATAGTAATAGAGTAGATATTGAGCCATCTTTTGATACAAGGGTTGGTATAGTGACTTTTACCAGGGTTACACATCTCAATCTCTTAATGTGAGAAGTCTGGACAAAGACAGAAATAATGGGGTATAAAGGCCCCAAATCAGGGATAGATTATTAAGTATTGCTCCTATAAACTTGGAAAGCAGCTGGAATAACATATTTTTGCACTAACATACATTTACTGATGGATATGAAGTCTGAAACTATAATGCCTGTTTTTTAGTAACTTCAGTCCTCAGTGATTTGCCAGAAAACTGCACACTTTATGAAGAATAGCTAAAAAAAATAGGAGGCAAACATCTGCACATTTTGTGAACATCTAGACAGTTATGTGGGCATATAATACAAAAAACTACAGTCCTTTCAGTCAGCCAGATCAGAGGGAGACAGGCATCAAAGTGATTAATGGGGAAACAAGTTGCCTCTGACAGTGTTATTAGGCTGCCAATAGTAGAGAGAGAGAGAGAGAGAGAGAGAGTTTCATAATGTTTTATGGTCTGGGAAGGATTCTGGGGACAGAACTTCTTGTTAACTGTGAGTGAAGAGACAAGGCAGTCTGCAGGCTCTTTGAAGAGGCAGGAAGCTGTGTTTGCGAGACTGTTGTCCAGTGAGGGGAGGCTACCTGCCTTGTATAAGAAAGTCAGTGGAAAGATATAATTGTTGAATGCTTTAGAAATCATTTGGAACTTATACTGAACTTTTGAATAAACTCTGAAACTTTTTGTGCATAAACTGAATTGCTGTGAGCTTGAACCTGTAAGAAGGCATTGATATGATTTTTTTTTTGTTGATGATGATTCTCAAGCTGCAAAGAAACATTATTTTTGCCCTCCTTGTAAATAAACCTCTGGTTTAACAAATGCAAAGCTGCCTCATATGACTGTTTCCATAACTATAAGTCCAACTAAAATGGCAGTTTGCACATTCAAACATGCCTGTGTATAGAAAGATACAGAGAGAGAAAGAAAGTTTTAGTGTAGCAATTCAGTCAGCAAGGGTTTGGGAGGTGGTTGGAAACAAGTTCACAATGATAACCTACACAGGATCATGTGAAGTCCACTCAGTGACTGGAGGTCAGGCCAAAGTCCCAAAGCATGGAGTTCTAATGTAAATCTTCCCAGTTCAGCTGGAATTTATTTGCTAGAACCAGGTATCCTGCAAAAAGCCAAAACAAAATGCACCAAGGGTACAGATGGCATTCCTTATTTTCACCATGTCTACTGTATATCCCCATCAACCAGGTTATTTTCACCATGTCTACTGTATATCCCCATCAACCAGGTTCACTGCAGCTCAAAAACAGTAAGACACTCACCATACATGTCAGTTGTATTTTGCTTTTTGCACTTGTTGCCACATTTCTTTTCAAAAATTCAGATCTTAGTTTACCACAAAGCTATATAAACTGTTTCCTTTCACCGGTCCTGTAACATCATACATTTTTTCTGGTGATGTAAAAGGGTTCATAAGAAAGTACTTTACTTGACTAGCTGCCATTATGAGCCATTTCAAGCCTAGCCAATTTCTCTCAAAGATGACCTTTTGTCTGTGAGGTAAACATCTTAACCATTATGCTAACCCCAAAGTAACTGCAGCAGCACAGTGTACAATCAGCTTATGTTCTGTGTGTGTGTGCTGGTGCTTCTTTGTAAAGTAACAAAATGGGAGGATCGAATGCTGACTCAATGCTGCACCAGCACCCATGTGCATTGACAAGGAGAGCTGCCATTGGTTGTGCTATCCTTGTGTACTCCAGGTGCTTGTATATTGTTCTGGCTGCATCTCAAACCTGAGTAGCCAGAGATGTCGACTGATGCATCATCTGCTGCAAGAAAGTCAACAATTACCCATCATTACTTCTGCATGTGATGCAGCAATTACATTTACTTCTGAACACTAATGTTGTAAGTGTTGCACATTAACATGCAGTACTTCATATACCTGTTGCACATTAACATGCAGTACTTCATGTACCTGTTGCGCATTAACATGCAGTGCTTCATGAGGTAATATGTAAGAATATGCTTTCAGAAGCTCTCAGAGCTGATTGCCATTGCTTTATGTTGAATTTCACAGTTATAATAGGGTTAAACACAACTGAATCATTACTATGTAATAATACTAGACAGCTGGGCTCCCTGGAGCAGAGACATGGAGCCCTTAGTTTGACCCAGGCAACTGGGTCCCAGTACTAGAGGAGCCAGGCAGGGAGGGAGTGGAAAAGGAAGATGAATGAACAGGCATGGCCTAATCACCTCTTTGAGAGAGGGGCAGGTCATTGGGGGATTTTGCAAGAACTGCCACAGCAGACTACGTTTATAGATGAGAAACCACATTTTGCATATAGGAAATTGCAAAACCTTAAACAAAAATGTTACAAAGAAATGCATCAAGAAAACAAAATAATTCCTAGTAGAAAGCTAGGAACAGTACCATGTTATTGCAATTTCTGTAGATGTTTATTAAGTAGTATTGATTTAGTCCATTCCATTACTCAAAAATATCAATTTAAGTGCTTTGAGATGGTCTATCAAGCTGTTATGTGGCATTCACCTCTTTTTTATATTGGTAAATTAAACAGAAAGCTAAAATAACATATTTCAGAGCACCTCGCTGAGATACTAAGGGGTGTACTTACCAACTCTTTAGCTAAACATGTTTGTGATAGTGGTGTGGGACAAGAATTTAAATTTAGAGTACTTCAAAAAGATATGTTGAATAGTAGAGGAGGTAATATTATCAATAAGCAGAGGTAACTGAATATAAATTGATGTAAAGTCTTCAAGCAGATAAACCTCCAGGATTAAATGCATTGGCATGCATTAAAGATATTCTTAAGCTTAAGAAGATGAAATTATAAAAATGTTTTTCCTTTTGTAGTTTATTAAAATGTTTTCTGTATGGGATTATTAAGAATGTATTAAAATGTTTTTTTATATTTGTGTTTTGAAATTATTTTTATATGTAGCATAGTTTTAATTTTATATATATATATATATATATATATATATATATATATATATATATATATATCTATAGACATATATAAATGGGTCTACCTGATAATATCAAAAGCCAGCATCGTCAAAGACTTGACATTCACGAAAACCCACTTCATCAACAAACCCAATGAACAAAATCCTTCCCCAGGGTAAGTAACTTGTTGACCATGAAGGTAAACTTTGCCCTTTCCCAAACTGTAGTGTAATCTCAGAGTTGGAATATTTAATTGGGGGGGTCGCAGTCCCCTACATTGGGGTTGTGGGGGGTGTAGCCCCCCACCTGGGTGGGTTTTGAGTGTTCTAGTGTTAGTTTTGTGTGTGTTTGGGTGACTTAGTACTTACCCTGGGAAGGATTTTTGTTTATCGGGTCTGTCGATGAAGTGGGTTTTCATGGATGTCGTCTCGATGAATCCTTCTTCGATAATGATGTCTTTCAATATTATCAGGTAGACCCATGTGTTTTTAAGGGAATACAGCTTTAATATACTTACATTTTAGTGACTGGTCGAATCACTCTCATGTAACTATATAAAGAGGATGGCAACATGTGGGTTGAATTTACAGTGATTTTGTGCTGATCCCAAAAGCTTTGTGCGTGTTAGATAATTTTGAAATAAACTCTTTAGCAGTTGAGATCCAGCATTTTTTTTTTTCATTTGTATCATTGTGGTTCGCTGTTGATCTCTATTTTCCTGTCCCGCTCCGTTTGATTGTTCGGGAGGAACTGCACACACTCAGGAGCACACAGACTGTGTAAATGTGAAGAAATCACGGTTTGTGCTTCCCAGAGAGAAGAACCACCTGGAAGGAATGTCCCTTACAGACGTGAGGGGATGACCTCAGTGGCCAGCCCATCACACATCCCTTACTTGTGCTTTCCTGTGTCTCTGCAAAGTATAGGGTACGACTGAAAAGCCAAACCATGCCTGATAACGGCTTCATGATGGCCTGTCCTGATCAATTATCACCCTAGAGATGGGGAACCAGTGGGTCTGTTGCTTGAGAGGGGCTGATGGTTGGCAGGCAGCCAGGACAAGAAAGTAGCCGAAAGAAATAATATGTGTAAGATGGGAAGTTTTAAGCAATCCCAGATTGATCATTCTGAGACTCAGTGCAAAAAGCATTTTCTGTGCTACAAGTGTTGGGCATCAGAATGTTTTTCTGTGATTCTCTGTAGGATCATCAGCATTCTTTATGGAGCGGGGGGGGGTCTGTACTGCAGTATACCAAACCTTTAAAGCAGGGGTCTGCACTGCAGTCTGGCAAACCCTTAAAGTGGGGGTCTGCACTGCAATATGGCAAACCCTTAAAGTGCCACCATATGTCAAATATATGAGGCAGCTTGAGCAGAATATTATATTCAGGATGCGACTCATGAAGACGAACTCTTCGGAAACATTGCTAGAAACATCTGAAGCAGTTCTCTGAGGCAGTGTCATTCTGATCAAAAAGGTCAGAAAACTTTACCATAGGCAGTCAGTTCACCAATATACTTATCTTCTATAATTATGTTTTCTGCTTCTTCAAAGTCACAAATTCATACTGTTAATATTTTCTTGAGATGGGATCAAGTGGATTCATTACTGTGTCTGCTAATTTTTCAAATGAAGACATAAGATGTATTCACAACTTTGTACAGCAGTTAATTAAATACCAATGTTTGTTCTGCTATTCTATATTTTTTCAGGTTAGTACTGTAAACTAAGTACAGCTATTTTCTAGATATCCATAATGATTGTACATATTTCTGTTGCCCCAGATTGTGATCTTTTTATGAATCATGTTACCTTGTACACTGAGTACTAGGAAGTATTTGCCATTAATATTATTAAATGAAACTCGTTAATCTTAACTGAGTAAGCCCACTGAATACACAGTCCATTTTCGGGGCAACCCAGGAACAATGTCTGGTTAAGTGAGTTACTCAGGGTCGCACAGTAGACAAAAGGGAATCTGTGGGAATCAAAACCAGGAGTACTTCATGGTTTAAAACAAGCTCTGTGTGCTGACAGCCTTCTGTATCACTTAATAGGAAGAAGGTTCTTACAGGATAAGAGTCTGTCACTTAGAATGTGGGAAAGTGGTGGTGGTGGTACGGCTACTAGTTGCTTGAACTGATTACATGCTGGTACATAGATTTAGTCCTCTGTGAGTGAACTTGTTTAATGTACCCATTAAAATGCTGAATTGCCTGTTGGGTAGTTTGTAATCTGATTTTCTAGCCATACATACTCCAAAGAGTTAATACATTTAACTTTAAACAGACTTTCAGTAAGGAACATGTTTTCATTTTATGTATTTAATGTATGTTACTGATGTATTTTTGTTTTTGTGTACAAGATGGAAGTGTGGAGATTTCTTGAATTTGATTTTCTTGAAGAATTGCAAATCAAGACCCCCATCAGAATTGTCTCACATTCTGATCATACCTCTCAACCTGGAAACATCAAAAATCTGGATAAGACCCACGAAAAATAGGTACAAATCTGTACGCTGATTAACATCAAATTTGCATACATAATTACATAACCCCACCCACTCCAATGCAATTGTAGGATACCAACTTTCAAATGAAAACTGAAGAACAGATAGCCAAAATATGGCACCAGAGTCCCCCTGCAGCCATTCCAGTGTCCCATTACTTGTCTATTTCGTCCCATTTACCATAAACACTAATGTGTGCACAATGCTTTACTTCTACAATGATTATTTGGATTTTATTTTTACATTTTATAGCACAATGCACAAATACTAAGACATCTGCTAAACAAAGCAATACTATCTCACAATGGAAATATACTTGGCATTAAAACTTCTCTGCCATTGAAACTCACATTCCTTGAAACAGCATTGAAACCCGCACACCACATCCAAAGAAAATGCATCTGACCGGTGATGGATAAAGATTACTTTTGGGCTGTTTTCAAATCCTTGGCCCCTTGCACACAAAACAAGAAACTTACATGTGTTCTTTGATACACCTTCCTGACTTTATTAAATTATATTCCTTGTATAATAACATAATATAATAATAACACTTGTTAGACAGAGAGCGCATTTTAAACTTATTGTTTGACCATTTTTCCAGTAGGCAATGAAACAAAATGTATGAACCAATAATGACAAAACTGCCCAATTCAGAACAAGTCCATCATAAAAGTCTACTTCCACACCCACACTGTGTGTGTGTGTGTGTGTGTGTGTGTGTGTGTGTGTGTGTGTGTGTGTGTGTATATATATATGTATATATATATATATATATATATAATGATAGTAGTGTAAGCCATAGGCATCTTGCACAGCTTCTCACACTTATTTTTAATTTCATTTTTTGGGGGGGAGGACAAACATTTTGAAATGTGTTACCACAATGCAAACACTGCCAAGTCTTGAACTCAGGCCCTTGTCCACTACAGTCAGAGCAACATACCACTCTGCCAAATCAGCAGTTTCCTGAAAGATAGGAAGAATGAAACTTTAATGGCTATCATTTAGTGATTTCCGTTCTCACTTCTCACCATAGCTGTAACTAGTCTCAACCTTTTAGCACAAAAAACCTGGGAAAAGCCAGTTATGGGGGAATACAGCCCCAAAATAGGGACACATTTCAAGTAATTATCTTATAAACTTTAGAACTGCGGTGGTGGTGCTACAGTAGCGTTGTCGCCTCACAGTTAGACGTTGCCCGTTCGATTCTCAGTTAGAGCGTCTTTTGTGTGGCAACATGCATGAATGGGCGTTCCTTCGTTGAAGGTTGTGCATTAGGCCCGGCAAGCCAGCACATAAAAATCTACTGCCAATCATTAGCGGACCGGAGTTCCACTGTGGCGACCCCTAACTGGGAAAAGCCAAAAGGCACAACACAACAACAACAACATCTTATAAACTTAGAAAATTGCTAGAATAAAAGGTTTTGTGTTACCATTTAGTTGATGAAGAATATGAAGTCTGAAATTCAAATGCCTGTCATTATTTAGTGAATTCAATCCTTCATTGATTTCCCACAATCCTGAAAACCACAGATTTGTATGAGGAACAGATCAAAAATATGAGGCTTTAATTTAGAAGTGGTGGTGGCCAGGGACTTCAGGCTCTTTTTATCCTGTAACCAAGGTACAGGGTTTGAGCCTGAGTACTTCTAGCCACCGGATGTATTAAACTGAGGGCATTTTCACACGCACACACACACAGCTGAAATACAGTCTGACAGGATATGCTTAGTTCCTAAGTCTTACACCAGAGAAACCAAGGAATCAGACTGATGGATAATGGGCTGCAAAGACATTCCTCAAAACCATTTTAATCACTTTTTTTCTTTTGAGGGAAAAGTCCCACAAAAGTAAGTCCATTGTCAATTTCTCATACTAGCTCTTTCTGCTGCCATTTTTCCTGAAATATGTTTGGGCACTTTTGAATGTTCCTTATGGTTTTGGGAGTAAACAAAAGGCAAATGTGACAGAATTAGTATTGTGTTGATCCCCTACACAAATAAAACATATGAAGAATGGGAGTCCTTATGGGGGATCCATCTACAACAGACATTTACCCTTCCAGGCAGACACAAATTTTAAGAAACCTTTTCTTCAGAAAAAGGAAGGTCCTCCAAGGTGATCTTTATCTGCCTTAATTGTAGATGAGTCTCCCCATCGACACTAACAATGTTGAGCTGATAAGTCTGCCTGAGAAGACGTTCGGCAAGATAAGTCTGCCTGAGAAGACGTTCGGCAAGAAAGTCCTGTCTTTCATGCCTGTACATCCCTCTTCTATCAGCATCTACTCTCATGTTAAGGGTGGATATGTGCACAGGGAAGGTGCCCAAAGCTTTGCAGACTGGCCGGATGTCCCATTTTGGCATAATTCATCCTATGTAACTATGATCTAATGAATAGTATTCGTTTATTTTTTTCTCTTTAAAAGCTGCTGAGATTTCATTCTGCAGACCTTGGAGAGAAATCGGGGAAGTAATTGTCTGCCATGCTGCCTTATAGAGTGGGGTATAAGCTTTAATTTTTCTGTCATGAAAAGCTGCTGATGACAGGAATTCATTCTGCCCTTCCCACTAATACAAAAAAAAAAACACTTCTGGTCCTAAAAGAGAAACCAGGCATATGCCTGATAGTGTGAATTGCAGCAGAACTACATCCTGTCCTCTTCAAAAAACTACTAAGGATGCCCCCCAACACATACACACCGCACACCACACACCTCTTCAGCCAGAAATAGTAAGTGGTTTCCTACCTGAAGTGTTCATGAATGCTACAGCTGTCCGCTCATTGGAATAAACAGCCTGGATCCATTTAAAAGCATAAACAGTGGCAGCCTAATCCCATTCCTTTACAACTACTGACCGAACCGGCAGATAGAGCGAGCTGTTTCCAAAGCTTGAATGGGCAGATAAAGCGAGTGCTTGTTTGAATAACTTGAACCGCAGTTTACAAAGCTTGAATGGGCGGATAGTGAGCGCTCATTTGAATAACCCGAACTGCTGTTTCCAAAGCTGTTGCTAAAGCACTTGTTTGAATAGCCTGCACTAACTGCTTGCATTCGCACATCATGGGGAAAGCTGGAAAAGTGCCCTTGGAGCCCTTGAGCTCATTTCTGACAGGCTGATAGCCCTGACAGAGCTGACGTCATCGCGCATGTGAAGACGTCAGTTCAAAATAAAAAAAAAAAAGGGAAAAAAATTAAAAATAATAAAAGCTAAAGCTGGGAAAAGTCAGAAATGGAGGGGTGCCACTTGGGAATCATGGCACCCCAGTATTTGGACCCCAAAACTCGGTAAAAACCGAGTTATTCAGTACAGTTGGGAGGTCTGGTTCTGATCCAATGTAGAAGTTCAGTAAGTGAATTATAAGTCTTTGTGATGTATGGAATACCACATATCTGTAGAAAGAAGGATGTATCGAATGTCGCGTATCTGTAGAAAGAAGGATGTATGGAATACCATGTATCTGTATAAAGAACAAGGTATGGAATACCAGGTATCTATGGAATACCACGTATCTGTATAAGAAGGACATATGGAATACTATGCATCTGTAGAAACAAGGACATATGGAATACCATGTATCTGTAGAAAGAACGAGGTATGGAATACCAGGTATCTATGGAATACCACGTATCTGTATAAGAAGGACATATGGAATACTATGCATCTGTAGAAACACGGACATATGGAATACCATGTATCTGTAGAAAGAAGGACGTATGGACTACCACACATCTGTAGAAAGAAGGACTTAAGGAATGCCACACATCCATAGAAAGGAGGAGTATGGAATGCCACACATCTGTAGAAAGAAGGATGCATGGAATATCACACATTTGTAGAAAGAAGAAATTGCTATAGTTTGGGAAGTGCATTTATAAGGTAACGTAACAGTAGTGCACAACAAACATTTACTGTATAAAGAGCCAGTTATTGTTCATGTCGCTTTTGCCTGTCCTATGTTGAAAGAGTGCATTAATTAAGCCAGTATACAAGCATCGAATGAGGCAGTGGATTAAAATTTAGCCTCAGAAAGATGATTGGAAAGTAAAACTGGTGAAATAAGGATGACATTTCTGCTGATACCTGGAGGAAATGCAGCAGGAAAGAGAGAGTTACTTCCCACATCATGGATAAGCGAGATTGGATAACCAGCTTAAAAGGAAAAACAATAAAGTGTTCTCATTCATGGACCAATTCCAAGAATGGTTGACAGTTAGAGATGAGTTTGTGTAAGGGTCCCTTGAGGTAAGAGAGGTTAAAGGGTAAAGGCATTAAACAACCCTTGGGTGTAAAGAAAACAACGTGAGCTTGTGACATGATGGCAGAAGAAGGCTGGATTGAATAGCTGAAAATGGTATATTACTGCTGTGCAGAATATCCATAGTAACTGCTTCCTGTTGTCTTGAGAGATGATATGGTATATTGGTAGCTTTTAAATGCCCATATTAACTGCATATTGTTTAAAACCTTAGAACACAGGCAGAATGTAACACCTGTGTGTGATGCTTTTCGTGTATACCTTTGAGGGTTGCAAAGTCTGATTACCTCCAGTAAGTGCACTGTACTTTAGGTATGACATTAGAGGTTATAACAATGTTTCCTTTTGTGGTTACAATGTTTCCTTTTGTGCAGCACTACATGGGTATTGCATCTTTCATATTGTGATCAACTGCTGCTGCATGGAGTAATTCTTTGAAGAAACTGCCTGTTAATTTCTTAAACTGTTCTATATATCTTTTGTGTACAATGATTTTCTTTGATCTCATATATTTTGTAGAGCCTGCCTGTGCATCTCATTTGACTGCAAATGTTTTCTTTTAATTTAAATGCTAGACATTTAATAATATATAAATATAAAAGTGTTCATGCTATAAGCCATTACCCATTCCGCGATAGAGCCCTTCCAGGCTTGATAATGCTGTTAGCACATTCTGCCTACTCGGGCATAAACAGAGTAACGCAAATTATATAATTTCCATTTTTATGATATTGCTGCTTTTTGGGAAAGTGTACATTAAACAGAGTACAACCATTTCAATTAAAACAATGCCTAATTTTAGTCATACCACGGAAATACATTTTAATTAATTTGGAGGTGATAGACATTCTTACCCAATAGAACTGGTCATGATGTTAATGATGAGGGCCCAAAACGAATTGCAGAATTGCTTTATTAAATGCATTTTTTTCTAATTTGAGGCACAGTGTATTGCAGTGATTGTAGAC